>NW_028137347.1:0-3000 GCF_965140915.1 Aythya marila | reverse complement strand
GTTTGGGGGTGTGGGCGGGGTTTAGGGCTTCTGGGCGTGGCTTGGGGGAAAGGGGCGTGGCTTGGGGTCCATAGCCTGGGGTATATGGGGTGCATGTGGGGGGGGGGGGGTTGTAGGACCCCTGTTTTTTTGGGGGGGGGGGGGGATTTTTGGGGGTGAAGCCCCCCCCCCATTCAAGGGGGTGTCCGGGGGGGCTGTGGGGACCCCCCCAGTGCCCCCCAGGTGCCCCCCAAGTGCCCCATGGGGGTGGTTTAGGGTGGGGGGGGGGATTTGGGGTCATTTCCCAGTCTTTTTTTTTTGGGGTGGGGGCGTTAAAAAAGTGCCCCCCCCCAAAAAAAAAAAATAATAATAATTTTTGGGTGCTTGAGGGGGGATTTGGGGTGAAGGGGGGGCCCCAAATGCTGCGGGGGGGGGGCCCTATAACCCTTGGGATTTGGGGGGGGGGGGGGGGCGATTAACCCTTTATGTGCCCCCCCCCAGGCTTTGGGGGGGGGTTTGGGGCCCCCCCCAAAAAAAAAAACAAGAAAAATTGGGGTGTCCCCACCCCTTTACCCCCCCCCCCCAAAAAAAAAAAAAACACAAGTGAAAGTTTGGGGCGGCGCTCGGGCCCCCCCCCCCCCCCCCCAAACCCCTCCGCCCTATTTTTGGGGGGGGGGGGGGCCCCAAGACCCCCCCCCAAAGGAGGAGGAGGGTTTCTGACATCATTTTTTTTGGGGGGGGGGGGCACCCCATAAAAAGCGGGGTGCCGGTGGGGCTGGGAGCTTGGGGCGCTGCCGGTGAGTGGGGTTTTTTTTTGGGGGGGGGGGGATTTGGGGTCTGTGCCCCCCCCCCCACAATTTTGGGACTGGGAGGGGGTCTTGGGGCCCCCCCCCCCACCCCATTTCCTGCTCCCTGGGGTGGTTTCGCCTCCGAGCTGGGGAAATCCCGAGGGGGGGGGGAAAGGGGAAACCCCCCCCAACCCCCCCCCCCGCACCCCGAAACTGGGGAGGGGGCTCTGAAAAAAACAGGAGCCGATTTTGGGTCGAAAAGCTGCAGATTTGGGTCAAAAAGGTGAAATTTTCATTAGGACACGCAGGTGGAAAAAGCCCCCCCCCCGAAAAAATCATTGTGGGGGGGGCGCTTCCAGGGCTCGAACCCTTTTTGGAGCACTTTGGGGGAATTTGGGGCGTTTCAGGTGGTTTTGGTGCCCTTCTTGGGGCCGTTTCACGGCTTTTCGTGGCCTTTTTTCGACGCTTTTAGGTTTTGGGGCATTTTAGTGAGATTTTGGCTGTTTTTCTTCGAATCGAGAGCGTGAAAACGGGGATGGGTTGGAACAGCGTGGTTTTGGGGCACCTCCGTGGCCATTTTGGGGCATTTCTCGCAATTTCCGAAACTTTGTGCTTGGCCTTTTTAACGTTTTTCTCCCTGGTTGTTTTGGGGCGTTTTCTATGTTTTTTAGAACAACTTCACGTTGACTTTTTTTTGGCGTTTTACACAAGGCCGTTTTGGGGCTTTTTCCTGCATTTCCGCCTGTTTGCGCTCAGCCATTTTGGGGCGGTTTTGACCGATTCGGGGCCTTTTCCTATGACTGTTTTTGAGTTTTTTTCCTCGCTGTTTTGGGGCATTTCTACCCGTTTCGGGGTGTTTGTTTTGGGCCAGTTTGGGCTGGTTTTATACATTTTTTTTAAGTGTAGCTTTATTTAACTATTTTGGGGCAATTCCTTGCGTTTTGGGGTATTTTGATCTGGTCAAGTTGGGTTTTTAAAATTCGGTCATTTTGGGCTGTCTGCGTCCAACCATTTTGGGGCATTTCTTGCCTTTTTGGGGTGCGTCTCCGCAGTCCTTTTAAGGCCTTTAGATCCGGCTATTTTGGGTCATTTTCCTGTGTTTTGAGGTGTTTCTCGATGGGTGTTTCCCATTGACAGATTCGGGGTGTCTTTCCTCACGATTTTGGGGCGTTTTCTTGCTTTTTGGGGACCGTTTTTGCTCTTTACCGATTACGGCCCCTCTCACGCCGTTTCACCATCCGTTTTGGGGCGTTTTCCCCCATTTTTAGGCTTTTCATTACCACCCATTTCCGATATTCCCCCCCGGGGTGCCGCGGACGGGTTCATTTTGGGGCTCTTTTCCCCCGTTCCGGCCTCTCCGTTCCCGCTCGTTTCGGGGCGATTTCTCGGCATTTTGGGGCAAATTCTCGGTGTTTTGGGGCAGCCGGGGGCGCGTTTTAGGTTTGGGGGCCCCCCCGGCCCCCCCCGCGTGACTCAGGGCTGTGGTTTCCCGTCTATAAATCGGGGGCGGAGGCGCCCGGTGTCGCCCAGAGCCATGGCGGGTGCCCGGGACCCGTGAGCACTGGGAGCACTGGGAGCACTGGGAGCACTGGGAGCACTGGGGAGGGGGCGCCGGCGCGGACTGGGGGGCACTGGGAGGGGAACTGGGAGCACTGGGAGGCGCTGGGAGGGACTGGGAGGGGAGCGCGATGGGTCGAGGGGGGTGTTGGGATGAACTGGTGGGTGCTGGGGGTAACTGGGAGGGACTGGGAGGGGTATTGGGAGGACTGGGAGGGATACTGGGAGCACTGGGTGGGGATTTGGGGAATACTGGGATGGACTGGGGGTGCTGGGGGGGGGCGTTGGGAGAGACTGGGGCTTGCTGGGATGGACTGGAGGGTGCTGGGAGGCACTGGGATGGACTGGAGGGTGCTGGGAGGCACTGGGATGGACTGGGAGGATAGCAAGAGAGGACTGGAAGGGACTGGGAATGACTGGGAGGGGACTGGGGGTTACTGGAGGGACTGGCGGAGCGTTGGGAGGGCACTGGGAGGGATTGGGATGGACTGGGAAGCACTGGGAAGGACCGGAGGGGGTGTCGGGAAGGACTGGGAGGGACTGGGGGCTCACGGCGAGGAACTGGGACCAACTGGGAGGCACTGGGACAAACTGGGATGAACTGGGATGAACTGGGAGCCGCGCAGAGCTCTCAAACTGGGCGCGGGCCCAGGTTGAACTGGGAGCACTGGGGCAG
>NW_028137348.1:0-33218 GCF_965140915.1 Aythya marila | reverse complement strand
GAAAAACAAGAACCCAACAAAACCCAACAGAGACCCCAAAACATGTCAAAAACACCCCAAAAAAAGAACGGGATCACCCCCAAAACTGGAAGAAAATTCCCCCCCCCAAAAATTTACAATTTTCACCATGATGACCAACATGAACCAAACGAAAACCCAAAAGGAGACACCAAAACACGTCAAAAACACCCCAAAAAAGAAAGGGATCACCCATAAACTGGAAGAAAATCCCCAAAAAGCACAGATCCAATCCCAAAACCACCCTAAACCTACCTGATGTTCTCCAAAACCACAAATTTACCCTTTTCCACCATGATGACCATGGAAAACCCAACGAAACCCAATGGAGACAAAAAACGTGTCAAAAAAAAAAAAAAAAAAAAAAAAAAAACAACAAAAAAGAACAGGATCTCCCCCAAAAACAGAAGAAAAACCCAAATGCCATAGATCCACCCCAAAAGTCCCCCTAAGCCTACCTGATGTTCTCCAAAACCCACAATTTACCCTTTTTCACAATGATGACCAACGAGAACCCAACAAAACCCAACGGACAACCCCAAAACACGTCAAAAACACCCAAAAAAGAACAGGATCACCCCAAAAAACAGAAGAAAACCCCAAATACCATGAATCCACCCCAAAAGTCCCCCTAAACCTACCTGAAGTTCTCCAAAACCCACAATTTACCCTTTTCCACCAAGATGCCAACAGAAAACCCAACAAAACCCAACAGAGACATCAAAACATGTCAAAAACACCCCAAAAAAGAACGGGAGAACCCCCAAAACTGGAAGAAAATCCCCAAAAAGCATGGATCCAATCCCAAAACCACCCTAAACCTACCTGATCTTCTCCAAATCCCAAAGTCCACTCCCAACCACCATAAAACCCATTAGGAACTCAACAAAACGCAACAGAAACCCCAAAACACCTCAAAAACACCCCAAAAGCAAACCGGATCAGAAGAAAATACGTGATTTAACGCCAAGAAAACCCTTAAACCTACCTGATCTTCTCCAAATCCCAAAATCCACTCCCACCCACCATAAAACCCATTAGGAACTCAACAAAACGCAACGGAAACCACAAAACACGTCAAAAACACCCCAAAAAAGAACTGGATCAGAAGAAAAAAAAAAACAAAACTATGCATTTCCCTCCCAAATCACCCTAAACTCACCTGATCTTCTTCAAAACCCACAATCCACTCCCATTTAGCTTAACGACCAACGAGAACCCAAAAAAACCCAACAGAGACCCCAAAAACGTCAAAAAACACCCCAAAAAAGAACTGGTTCAACCCCAACAACGAAAGAAAACCCCAAAAGACATAGATCCACACCAAAAATCCCCCTAAACCAACCTGAAGTTCTCCAAAACCCACAATTTACACTTTTCCACATTGATGACCATGGAAAACCCAACGAAACCCAACGGAGACCACAAAACACGTCAAAAAAAATAAAAGAAAAAAAAAAGAAAAAAAAAAAGAAAGGGATCACCCCCAAAATTGGAAGAAAATCCTTCAAAATCATAGATCCACCCCAAAACCACCCTAAACCTACCTGATGATCTCCAAAACCCACAATTTACAATTTTCCAACATGATGACCATGGAAAACCCAACGAAACCCAACGGAGACCCCAAAAGAAGTCAAAAACACCCAAAACAAGAACGGGATAAACCCTAAAAACGAAAGAAAACCCCAAAAGCCATAGATCCACACCAAAAGTCCCCCTAAACCTACCTGATGTTCTCCAAAACCCACAATTTACACTTTTTCACCAGGATGACCAACATGAACCAAACGAAAACCCAAAACGAGACAACAAAACACGTCAAAAACACCCCAAAAATAAAGGGATCACCCATAAACTGGAAGAAAATCCCCAAAAAGCACGGATCCAATCCCAAAACCACCCTAAACCTACCTGATGTTCTCCAAAACCCACAATTTACCATTTTCCACCACGATGACCAACGAGTACACAACAAAACCCAACGGAGACCCCCAAACACCTCAAAAATTTCCCAAAAAAGAACGGGACCACCCCAAGAAACAGAAGAAAACACCAAAAAACATGACTCTGCCCCAAAAGTCCCCCTAAACCTACCTGATGTTCTCCAAAAGCCACAATTTACACTTTTTCACCATGATGACCAACAAGAACCCAACTAAAACCCAACGGAGACCCCAAAACAACACCTTATAAACACCCCAAAAAAGAACAGGATCACCCAAAAAAAACAGAAGAAAAGACCAAATACCATGAATCCACCCCAAAATTCCCCTAAACCTACCTGAAGTTCTCCAAAACCCACAGTTTACAATTTTCCACCACCATGACCACGGAAAACCCAAGGAATACCAACGGAGACCCCAAAACACGTCAAAGACACCCCAAAAAAGAACGGGATCACCCCCAAAAACAAAAGAAAATCCCCCAAAACCATAGATCCAATCCCAAAACCAACCTAAACCTACCTGATGTTCTCCAAAACCAACAATTTATCCTTTTCCACCATGATGACCACGGAAAACGCAACGAAACCCAATGGAGACCCCAAAACACGTCAAAAACACCCCCAAAATGAATTAAATCACCCCCCCCAAAAAAAAAAAAAAAACAGAAGAAAACCCCATATATCATGAATCCACCCCAAAAGTCCCCCTAAACCTACCTGATGTTCTCCAAAACCCACAATTTACACTTTTCCACCATGATGACAACGGAAAACCCAACGAAACCCAACGAAGAACCCAAAACACGTCAGAAACACCCCAAAAATGAATTCGATCACCCCAAAACTGGAACAAAATCCCCCAAAACCATAGATCCACCCCAAAAACACCCTAAATCTACCTGATGTTCTCCAAAACCCACAATTTACACTTTTCCACCATGATGACCACGGAAAACCCAACGAAACCCAACGGAGACCACAAAACACGTCAAAAACACGCCGAAAACACACTGGATCACTAGAAAAAAACAGAAGAAAACCCTAAAAACCATGAATCTGCCCAAAAAGTCCTCATAAACCTACCTGATGTTCTCCAAAACCCACAATTTACACTTTTCCACCATGATGACCACGGAAAACCCAACGAAACCCAACGGAGAACCCAAAACACGTCAAAAACACCCCAAACAAGAACAGGATCACCCCCAAAAACCAAAGAAAACCCCAAAAAGCACGGATCCAATCCCAAAACCACTCTAAACGTACCTGATCTTCTCCAAATCCAAATGTCCACTCCCAACCACCATAAAACCCATTAGGAACTCAACGAAACCCAACGGAAACCCCAAAACACATCAAAAACACCCCAAACAAGAACAGGATAACCCCTAAAAAAGAAAGAAAACCCCAAAAATACATAGATCCACCCCAAAACCACACTAAACCTACCTGATGTTCTCCAAATCCCAAAGTCCACTCCCAACAAACTTAAAACACATTAGGAAATCAACAAAACGCAACGGAAACCCCAAAACACGTCAAAAATACCACAAAAAAAAAAAAGCGGGATCACCCCCAAACCCGAAAGAAAACCCTAAAAGCCGTTGATCCACCCCAAAAGTCCCCCTAAACCTACCTGATGTTCTCCAATAACCACAATTTACCCGTTTTCACCATGATGAACAACAAGAACCCAACAAAAACCAATGGAGACCCCAAAACACGTCAAAAACACCCCAAAAAAGAACTGAATCAGAAGAAAAAACACCAAAAACTATGAATTTCCCCGCAAAACCACCCTAAACTCACCTGATCTTCTTCAAAACCCACAATCCACTCCCATTTCCCTTAAGGACCAACGAGAATCCAACTAAAACCCAACGGAGACCCCAAAACAAGTCAAAAACACCCCAAACAAGAACGGAATCACCCCCAAAACTGGAAGAAAATCCCCAAAAAACATAGATCCACCCCAAAACGACACTAAACCTACCTGATGTTCTCCAAAACACGCAAGTTAAACTTTTCCAACATGATGAAAAACAAGAACCCAACAAAACCCAACAGAGACCCCAAAACATGTCAAAAACACCCCAAAAAAGAACGGGATCACCCCCAAAACTGGAAGAAAATTCCCCCCCCCCAAAAATTTACAATTTTCACCATGATGACCAACATGAACCAAACGAAAACCCAAAAGGAGACACCAAAACACGTCAAAAACACCCCAAAAAAGAAAGGGATCACCCATAAACTGGAAGAAAATCCCCAAAAAGCACAGATCCAATCCCAAAACCAGCCTAAACCTACCTGATGTTCTCCAAAACCCACAAATTTACCCTTTTCCACCATGATGACCATGGAAAACCCAACGAAACCCAATGGAGACAAAAAACGTGTCAAAAAAAAAAAAAAAAAAAAAAAAAAACAACAAAAACGAACAGGATCTCCCCCAAAAACAGAAGAAAAACCCAAATGCCATAGATCCACCCCAAAAGTCCCCCTAAGCCTACCTGATGTTCTCCAAAACCCACAATTTACCCTTTTTCACAATGATGACCAACGAGAACCCAACAAAACCCAACGGACAACCCCAAAACACGTCAAAAACACCCCAAAAAAGAACAGGATCACCCCAAAAAACAGAAGAAAACCCCAAATACCATGAATCCACCCCAAAAGTCCCCCTAAACCTACCTGAAGTTCTCCAAAACCCACAATTTACCCTTTTCCACCAAGATGCCAACAGAAAACCCAACAAAACCCAACAGAGACATCAAAACATGTCAAAAACACCCCAAAAAAGAACGGGAGAACCCCCAAAACTGGAAGAAAATCCCCAAAAAGCATGGATCCAATCCCAAAACCACCCTAAACCTACCTGATCTTCTCCAAATCCCAAAGTCCACTCCCAACCACCATAAAACCCATTAGGAACTCAACAAAACGCAACAGAAACCCCAAAACACCTCAAAAACACCCCAAAAGCAAACCGGATCAGAAGAAAATACGTGATTTAACCCCAAGAAAACCCTTAAACCTACCTGATCTTCTCCAAATCCCAAAATCCACTCCCACCCACCATAAAACCCATTAGGAACTCAACAAAATGCAACGGAAACCACAAAACACGTCAAAAACACCCCAAAAAAGAACTGGATCAGAAGAAAAAAAAAACAAAACTATGCATTTCCCTCCCAAATCACCCTAAACTCACCTGATCTTCTTCAAAACCCACAATCCACTCCCATTTAGCTTAACGACCAACGAGAACCCAACAAAACCCAACGGAGACCCCAAAAACGTCAAAAACACCCCAAAAAAGAACTGGTTCAACCCCAACAACGAAAGAAAACCCCAAAAGACATAGATCCACACCAAAAATCCCCCTAAACCAACCTGAAGTTCTCCAAAACCCACAATTTACACTTTTCCACATTGATGACCATGGAAAACCCAACGAAACCCAACGGAGACCACAAAACACGTCAAAAAAAAAAAAAAAAAAAAAAAAAAAAAAAAAAAAAAAGGAAGGGATCACCCCCAAAATTGGAAGAAAATCCTTCAAAATCATAGATCCACCCCAAAACCACCCTAAACCTACCTGATGATCTCCAAAACCCACAATTTACAATTTTCCAACATGATGACCATGGAAAACCCAACGAAACCCAACGGAGACCCCAAAAGAAGTCAAAAACACCCAAAACAAGAACGGGATAAACCCTAAAAACGAAAGAAAACCCCAAAAGCCATAGATCCACACCAAAAGTCCCCCTAAACCTACCTGATGTTCTCCAAAACCCACAATTTACACTTTTTCACCAGGATGACCAACATGAACCAAACGAAAACCCAAAACGAGACAACAAAACACGTCAAGAACACCCCAAAAATAAAGGGATCACCCATAAACTGGAAGAAAATCCCCAAAAAGCACGGATCCAATCCCAAAACCACCCTAAACCTACCTGATGTTCTCCAAAACCCACAATTTACCATTTTCCGCCACGATGACCAACGAGTACACAACAAAACCCAACGGAGACCCCCAAACACCTCAAAAATTTCCCAAAAAAGAACGGGACCACCCCAAGAAACAGAAGAAAACACCAAAAAACATGACTCTGCCCCAAAAGTCCCCCTAAACCTACCTGATGTTCTCCAAAAGCCACAATTTACACTTTTTCACCATGATGACCAACAAGAACCCAACTAAAACCCAACGGAGACCCCAAAACAACACCTTATAAACACCCCAAAAAAGAACAGGATCACCCAAAAAAAAACAGAAGAAAAGACCAAATACCATGAATCCACCCCAAAATTCCCCTAAACCTACCTGAAGTTCTCCAAAACCCACAATTTACAATTTTCCACCACCATGACCACGGAAAACCCAAGGAATACCAACGGAGACCCCAAAACACGTCAAAAACACCCCAAAAAAGAACGGGATCACCCCCCAAAAAAAAAGAAAATCCCCCAAAACCATAGATCCAATCCCAAAACCAACCTAAACCTACCTGATGTTCTCCAAAACCAACAATTTACCCTTTTCCACCATGATGACCACGGAAAACGCAATGAAACCCAACGGAGACCACAAAACACGTCAAAAACACGCCGAAAACACACTGGATCACTAGAAAAAACAGAAGAAAACCCTAAAAACCATGAATCTGCCCCAAAAGTCCTCATAAACCTACCTGATGTTCTCCAAAACCCACAATTTACACTTTTCCACCATGATGACCACGGAAAACCCAACGAAACCCAACGGAGAACCCAAAACACGTCAAAAACACCCCAAACAAGAACAGGATCACCCCCAAAACCAAAGAAAACCCCAAAAAGCACGGATCCAATCCCAAAACCACTCTAAACGTACCTGATGTTCTCCAAATCCAAATGTCCACTCCCAACCACCATAAGACCCATTAGGAACTCAACGAAACCCAACGGAAACCCCAAAACACGTCAAAAACACCCCAAAAAAGAACTGAATCAGAAGAAAAAACACCAAAAACTATGAATTTCCCCGCAAAACCACCCTAAACTCACCTGATCTTCTTCAAAACCCACAATCCACTCCCATTTCCCTTAAGAACCAGCGAGAATCCAACTAAAACCCAACGGAGACCCCAAAACAAGTCAAAAACACCCCAAACAAGAACAGGATAACCCCTAAAAAAGAAAGAAAACCCCAAAAATACATAGATCCACCCCAAAACCACACTAAACCTACCTGATGTTCTCCAAATCCCAAAGTCCACTCCCAACAAACTTAAAACACATTAGGAAATCAACAAAACGCAACGGAAACCCCAAAACACGTCAAAAATACCACAAAAAAAAAAAGCGGGATCACCCCCAAAACCGAAAGAAAACCCTAAAAGCCGTTGATCCACCCCAAAAGTCCCCCTAAACCTACCTGATGTTCTCCAATAACCACAATTTACCCGTTTTCACCATGATGAACAACAAGAACCCAACAAAAACCAACGGAGACCCCAAAACACGTCAAAAACACCCCAAAAAAGAACTGAATCAGAAGAAAAAACACCAAAAACTATGAATTTCCCCGCAAAATCACCCTAAACTCACCTGATCTTCTTCAAAACCCACAATCCACTCCCATTTCCCTTAAGGACCAACGAGAATCCAACTAAAACCCAACGGAGACCCCAAAACAAGTCAAAAACACCCCAAACAAGAACGGAATCACCCCCAAAACTGGAAGAAAATCCCCAAAAAACATAGATCCACCCCAAAACGACACTAAACCTACCTGATGTTCTCCAAAACACGCAAGTTAAACTTTTCCAACATGATGAAAAACAAGAACCCAACAAAACCCAACAGAGACCCCAAAACATGTCAAAAACACCCCAAAAAAAGAACGGGATCACCCCCAAAACTGGAAGAAAATTCCCCCCCCCAAAAATTTACAATTTTCACCATGATGACCAACATGAACCAAACGAAAACCCAAAAGGAGACACCAAAACACGTCAAAAACACCCCAAAAAAGAAAGGGATCACCCATAAACTGGAAGAAAATCCCCAAAAAGCGCAAATCCAATCCCAAAACCAGCCTAAACCTACCTGATGTTCTCCAAAACCCACAAATTTACCCTTTTCCACCATGATGACCATGGAAAACCCAACGAAACCCAATGGAGACAAAAAACGTGTCAAAAAAAAAAAAAAAAAAAAAAAACAAAACATCAAAAACGAACAGGATCTCCCCCAAAAACAGAAGAAAAACCCAAATGCCATAGATCCACCCCAAAAGTCCCCCTAAGCCTACCTGATGTTCTCCAAAACCCACAATTTACCCTTTTTCACAATGATGACCAACGAGAACCCAACAAAACCCAACGGACAACCCCAAAACACGTCAAAAACACCCCAAAAAAGAACAGGATCACCCCAAAAAACAGAAGAAAACCCCAAATACCATGAATCCACCCCAAAAGTCCCCCTAAACCTACCTGAAGTTCTCCAAAACCCACAATTTACCCTTTTCCACCAAGATGCCAACAGAAAACCCAAGGAAAACCCAACAGAGACATCAAAACATGTCAAAAACACCCCAAAAAAGAATGGGAGAACCCCCAAAACTGGAAGAAAATCCCCAAAAAGCATGGATCCAATCCCAAAACCACCCTAAACCTACCTGATCTTCTCCAAATCCCAAAGTCCACTCCCAACCACCATAAAACCCATTAGGAACTCAACAAAACGCAACAGAAACCCCAAAACACCTCAAAAACACCCCAAAAGCAAACCGGATCAGAAGAAAATACGTGATTTAACGCCAAGAAAACCCTTAAACCTACCTGATCTTCTCCAAATCCCAAAATCCACTCCCACCCACCATAAAACCCATTAGGAACTCAACAAAACGCAACGGAAACCCCAAAACACGTCAAAAACACCCCAAAAAAGAACTGGATCAGAAGAAAAAAAAAACAAAACTATGCATTTCCCTCCCAAATCACCCTAAACTCACCTGATCTTCTTCAAAACCCACAATCCACTCCCATTTAGCTTAACGACCAACGAGAACCCAACAAAACCCAACGGAGACCCCAAAAACGTCAAAAACACCCCAAAAAAGAACTGGTTCAACCCCAACAACGAAAGAAAACCCCAAAAGACATAGATCCACACCAAAAATCCCCCTAAACCAACCTGAAGTTCTCCAAAACCCACAATTTACACTTTTCCACATTGATGACCATGGAAAACCCAACGAAACCCAACGGAGACCACAAAACACGTCAAAAAAAAAAAAAAAAAAAAAAAAAAAAAAAAAAAAAAAGAAAGGGATCACCCCCAAAATTGGAAGAAAATCCTTCAAAATCATAGATCCACCCCAAAACCACCCTAAACCTACCTGATGATCTCCAAAACCCACAATTTACAATTTTCCAACATGATGACCATGGAAAACCCAACGAAACCCAACGGAGACCCCAAAAGAAGTCAAAAACACCCAAAACAAGAACGGGATAAACCCTAAAAACGAAAGAAAACCCCAAAAGCCATAGATCCACACCAAAAGTCCCCCTAAACCTACCTGATGTTCTCCAAAACCCACAATTTACACTTTTTCACCAGGATGACCAACATGAACCAAACGAAAACCCAAAACGAGACAACAAAACACGTCAAGAACACCCCAAAAATAAAGGGATCACCCATAAACTGGAAGAAAATCCCCAAAAAGCACGGATCCAATCCCAAAACCACCCTAAACCTACCTGATGTTCTCCAAAACCCACAATTTACCATTTTCCGCCACGATGACCAACGAGTACACAACAAAACCCAACGGAGACCCCCAAACACCTCAAAAATTTCCCAAAAAAGAACGGGACCACCCCAAGAAACAGAAGAAAACACCAAAAAACATGACTCTGCCCCAAAAGTCCCCCTAAACCTACCTGATGTTCTCCAAAAGCCACAATTTACACTTTTTCACCATGATGACCAACAAGAACCCAACTAAAACCCAACGGAGACCCCAAAACAACACCTTATAAACACCCCAAAAAAGAACAGGATCACCCAAAAAAAACAGAAGAAAAGACCAAATACCATGAATCCACCCCAAAATTCCCCTAAACCTACCTGAAGTTCTCCAAAACCCACAATTTACAATTTTCCACCACCATGACCACGGAAAACCCAAGGAATACCAACGGAGACCCCAAAACACGTCAAAAACACCCCAAAAAAGAACGGGATCACCCCCCAAAAAAAAAGAAAATCCCCCAAAACCATAGATCCAATCCCAAAACCAACCTAAACCTACCTGATGTTCTCCAAAACCAACAATTTACCCTTTTCCACCATGATGACCACGGAAAACGCAATGAAACCCAACGGAGACCACAAAACACGTCAAAAACACGCCGAAAACACACTGGATCACTAGAAAAAACAGAAGAAAACCCTAAAAACCATGAATCTGCCCCAAAAGTCCTCATAAACCTACCTGATGTTCTCCAAAACCCACAATTTACACTTTTCCACCATGATGACCACGGAAAACCCAACGAAACCCAACGGAGGACCCAAAACACGTCAAAAACACCCCAAACAAGAACAGGATCACCCCCAAAACCAAAGAAAACCCCAAAAAGCACGGATCCAATCCCAAAACCACTCTAAACGTACCTGATGTTCTCCAAATCCAAATGTCCACTCCCAACCACCATAAGACCCATTAGGAACTCAACGAAACCCAACGGAAACCCCAAAACACGTCAAAAACACCCCAAAAAAGAACTGAATCAGAAGAAAAAACACCAAAAACTATGAATTTCCCCGCAAAACCACCCTAAACTCACCTGATCTTCTTCAAAACCCACAATCCACTCCCATTTCCCTTAAGAACCAGCGAGAATCCAACTAAAACCCAACGGAGACCCCAAAACAAGTCAAAAACACCCCAAACAAGAACAGGATAACCCCTAAAAAAGAAAGAAAACCCCAAAAATACATAGATCCACCCCAAAACCACACTAAACCTACCTGATGTTCTCCAAATCCCAAAGTCCACTCCCAACAAACTTAAAACACATTAGGAAATCAACAAAACGCAACGGAAACCCCAAAACACGTCAAAAATACCACAAAAAAAAAAAGCGGGATCACCCCCAAAACCGAAAGAAAACCCTAAAAGCCGTTGATCCACCCCAAAAGTCCCCCTAAACCTACCTGATGTTCTCCAATAACCACAATTTACCCGTTTTCACCATGATGAACAACAAGAACCCAACAAAAACCAACGGAGACCCCAAAACACGTCAAAAACACCCCAAAAAAGAACTGAATCAGAAGAAAAAACACCAAAAACTATGAATTTCCCCGCAAAATCACCCTAAACTCACCTGATCTTCTTCAAAACCCACAATCCACTCCCATTTCCCTTAAGGACCAACGAGAATCCAACTAAAACCCAACGGAGACCCCAAAACAAGTCAAAAACACCCCAAACAAGAACGGAATCACCCCCAAAACTGGAAGAAAATCCCCAAAAAACATAGATCCACCCCAAAACGACACTAAACCTACCTGATGTTCTCCAAAACACGCAAGTTAAACTTTTCCAACATGATGAAAAACAAGAACCCAACAAAACCCAACAGAGACCCCAAAACATGTCAAAAACACCCCAAAAAAAGAACGGGATCACCCCCAAAACTGGAAGAAAATTCCCCCCCCCAAAAATTTACAATTTTCACCATGATGACCAACATGAACCAAACGAAAACCCAAAAGGAGACACCAAAACACGTCAAAAACACCCCAAAAAAGAAAGGGATCACCCATAAACTGGAAGAAAATCCCCAAAAAGCGCAAATCCAATCCCAAAACCAGCCTAAACCTACCTGATGTTCTCCAAAACCCACAAATTTACCCTTTTCCACCATGATGACCATGGAAAACCCAACGAAACCCAATGGAGACAAAAAACGTGTCAAAAAAAAAAAAAAAAAAAAAAAAAAAACATCAAAAACGAACAGGATCTCCCCCAAAAACAGAAGAAAAACCCAAATGCCATAGATCCACCCCAAAAGTCCCCCTAAGCCTACCTGATGTTCTCCAAAACCCACAATTTACCCTTTTTCACAATGATGACCAACGAGAACCCAACAAAACCCAACGGACAACCCCAAAACACGTCAAAAACACCCCAAAAAAGAACAGGATCACCCCAAAAAACAGAAGAAAACCCCAAATACCATGAATCCACCCCAAAAGTCCCCCTAAACCTACCTGAAGTTCTCCAAAACCCACAATTTACCCTTTTCCACCAAGATGCCAACAGAAAACCCAAGGAAAACCCAACAGAGACATCAAAACATGTCAAAAACACCCCAAAAAAGAACGGGAGAACCCCCAAAACTGGAAGAAAATCCCCAAAAAGCATGGATCCAATCCCAAAACCACCCTAAACCTACCTGATCTTCTCCAAATCCCAAAGTCCACTCCCAACCACCATAAAACCCATTAGGAACTCAACAAAACGCAACAGAAACCCCAAAACACCTCAAAAACACCCCAAAAGCAAACCGGATCAGAAGAAAATACGTGATTTAACGCCAAGAAAACCCTTAAACCTACCTGATCTTCTCCAAATCCCAAAATCCACTCCCACCCACCATAAAACCCATTAGGAACTCAACAAAACGCAACGGAAACCCCAAAACACGTCAAAAACACCCCAAAAAAGAACTGGATCAGAAGAAAAAAAAAACAAAACTATGCATTTCCCTCCCAAATCACCCTAAACTCACCTGATCTTCTTCAAAACCCACAATCCACTCCCATTTAGCTTAACGACCAACGAGAACCCAACAAAACCCAACGGAGACCCCAAAAACGTCAAAAACACCCCAAAAAAGAACTGGTTCAACCCCAACAACGAAAGAAAACCCCAAAAGACATAGATCCACACCAAAAATCCCCCTAAACCAACCTGAAGTTCTCCAAAACCCACAATTTACACTTTTCCACATTGATGACCATGGAAAACCCAACGAAACCCAACGGAGACCACAAAACACGTAAAAAAAAAAAAAAAAAAAAAAAAAAAAAAAAAAAAAAAAAAAAAAAAAAAAAAAAAGAAAGGGATCACCCCCAAAATTGGAAGAAAATCCTTCAAAATCATAGATCCACCCCAAAACCACCCTAAACCTACCTGATGATCTCCAAAACCCACAATTTACAATTTTCCAACATGATGACCATGGAAAACCCAACGAAACCCAACGGAGACCCCAAAAGAAGTCAAAAACACCCAAAACAAGAACGGGATAAACCCTAAAAACGAAAGAAAACCCCAAAAGCCATAGATCCACACCAAAAGTCCCCCTAAACCAACCTGATGTTCTCCAAAACCCACAATTTACACTTTTTCACCAGGATGACCAACAAGAACCCAACTAAAACCCAACGGAGACCCCAAAACAACACCTTATAAATACCCCAAAAAAGAACAGGATTACCCAAAAAAAACAGAAGAAAAGACCAAATACCATGAATCCACCCCAAAATTCCCCTAAACCTACCTGAAGTTCTCCAAAACCAACAATTTACAATTTTCCACCACCATGACCACGGAAAACCCAAGGAATACCAACGGAGACCCCAAAACACGTCAAAAACACCCCAAAAAAGAACGGGATCACCCCCCAAAAAAAAAAAAAAAAACAGAAGAAAACCCCATATATCATGAATCCACCCCAAAAGTCCCCCTAAACCTACCTGATGTTCTCCAAAACCCACAATTTACACTTTTCCACCATGATGACAACGGAAAACCCAACGAAACCCAACGAAGAACCCAAAACATGTCAGAAACACCCCAAAAATGAATTCGATCACCCCAAAACTGGAACAAAATCCCCCAAAACCATAGATCCACCCCAAAAACACCCTAAATCTACCTGATGTTCTCCAAAACCCACAATTTACACTTTTCCACCATGATGACCACGGAAAACCCAACGAAACCCAACGGAGACCACAAAACACGTCAAAAACACGCCGAAAACACACTGGATCACTAGAAAAAACAGAAGAAAACCCTAAAAACCATGAATCTGCCCAAAAAGTCCTCATAAACCTACCTGATGTTCTCCAAAACCCACAATTTACACTTTTCCACCATGATGACCACGGAAAACCCAACAAAACCCAACGGAGAACCCAAAACACGTCAAAAACACCCCAAACAAGAACAGGATCACCCCCAAAACCAAAGAAAACCCCAAAAAGCACGGATCCAATCCCAAAACCACTCTAAACGTACCTGATGTTCTCCAAATCCAAATGTCCACTCCCAACCACCATAAAACCCATTAGGAACTCAACGAAACCCAACGGAAACCCCAAAACACGTCAAAAACACCCCAAAAAAGAACTGAATCAGAAGAAAAAACACCAAAAACTATGAATTTCCCCGCAAAACCACCCTAAACTCACCTGATCTTCTTCAAAACCCACAATCCACTCCCATTTCCCTTAAGGACCAACGAGAATCCAACTAAAACCCAACGGAGACCCCAAAACAAGTCAAAAACACCCCAAACAAGAACGGAATCACCCCCAAAACTGGAAGAAAATCCCCAAAAAACATAGATCTACCCCAAAACCACACTAAACCTACCTGATGTTCTCCAAAACACGCAAGTTAAACTTTTCCAACATGATGAAAAACAAGAACCCAACAAAACCCAACAGAGACCCCAAAACATGTCAAAAACACCCCAAAAAAGAACGGGATCACCCCCAAAACTGGAAGAAAATTCCCCCCCCCAAAAATTTACAATTTTCACCATGATGACCAACATGAACCAAACGAAAACCCAAAAGGAGACACCAAAACACGTCAAAAACACCCCAAAAAAGAAAGGGATCACCCATAAACTGGAAGAAAATCCCCAAAAAGCACAGATCCAATCCCAAAACCAGCCTAAACCTACCTGATGTTCTCCAAAACCCACAAATTTACCCTTTTCCACCATGATGACCATGGAAAACCCAACGAAACCCAACGGAGAACCCAAAACACGTCCAAAACACCCCAAAAAAGAACGGGACCACGCAAAAAACAGAAGAAAACGCTAAAAAAAACAGAAGAATTCCCCCAAAACCATAGATACACCACCCAAAAAAACTTAAAAACACCTGATATTCTCCAAAACTCTCCAAAGTTTACACTTTTCCAACATGATGATTAACAAGAACCCAACAAAACCTAACGGAGACCCAAAAACACATCAAAAACACCCCAAAAAAGAACGGGATCACCCCCAGAAAAACAGAAAAAAAAAACAAATACCATGAATCCACCCCAAAAGTCCCCCTAAACCTACCTGATGTTCTCCAAAACCCACAATTTACACTTTTCCACCATGATGACCACGGAAAACCCAACGAAACCCAACGGTTTAAAGAAAATTAAGCAAAAGAATTTTCATAGTGTCTAGGCAAGCATTATGCAGCTCCTTACTTCAGCAGGGAGCTTTCGCAGCTCACGCTCCTCAAACAGAACTCCTTGTTTTTATAATACAAAAGACAATGAACAAACATTTATGGTGTATTACCCTAAGTTTTTGGGTTAGGGTTTTTTGCGTCTTAATGTTTTGGGATTAGGGTTTGGAGCGCCCTAAGTTTTTGGGCTAGGGCTTTGAGCATTCCTAACGTTTTGGGTTGGGTTTGGGTTTTGAGCATCCTAAGATTTTGGGTTGGGGGTTTTAGGCATAGGTCTTCAGGGGTTTAGTGTGGTAAATAGTTTGGGTTAGGTCTGTAGGAGTTTCGAGGTTTTTTTGGATGTTAGGGCTTGAGGCTTTTTTTGTAAGGGCGGTGAGGGTTCCAGTGAGTGCTGGTAAATGCAGTTCTCGAGCACTCGGCCTGTGATTGGCCATGCTGGCTGTGCGGGGAATGCTGGTAGGTGTAGTTTTCCGGCACTGGGAGGCCATGTTGTGTGCCCAGAGCATGCCGGGAGATGTAGTTCTCGGGACTCCGGACTTCCGGGAGGCCATGTTGCGTACCCAGAGTATGCCGGGAAATGTAGTTTTCGGATTCGGGACTTCCGGGAGGCCATGTTGAATGCCCAGAGCATACCGGGAGATGTAGTTCTCGGGAACTAGGGTTAGGGTTAGGGGCTAGCTGGGGCTAGAGTTAGGGTTTCGGGTGAGGGTTGGGGTTGGGGGTTATTGTTAGGGTTAGTGGTTTAGGGTTAGGCTTAGAAGGTTATGGTTAGGGATAGGTTAGGGGTAGGTTTAGAGGGTTAGGGTAAGGGTTAGGGGTTAGGGGTTGGGACTGTTGTTAGGCTTAGGGTAAGGGTTAGGGTGAGGGTATTAGGGTTGGGGTTCGGGTTCAGATTAGGGTAAGGGTAAGGGTTAGGGCAAAGGTAAGTGTTAGGGTAAGGCTAAGGGTAAGGCTTAGGGTGAGGATAAGGTTTAGGGAAAGGGTTAGGTTTAGGGTAAGGATTAGGGTAAGGGTAAGGATTAGGGTTAGGTTTAGGGTAAGAATAAGGGTAAGCTAATGGTTAGGATAAGGGTAAGGGTTAGGGTAAAGGTTTTCATTTGTTAAAGCTGAAACGCAGTATGCAATCTGGGACGTCACAGCCAGAGTTGCCTATGGCAAGGTGAGAGAGGAAAAGATGGAGCAGATGTTCTACTCCTAGTTTTTTCTTTATACGTAAATAAAAGTTTGAGCTAATTCCAGTTGGAAGAGTTCCAATTACTTGCTTGGTCATAATGTCTTTTAATATTGAAAGCTGCAGCAAAAGCATGGGGATTTTTGCTTCTAGAAACACCCTAGTTCTCTTGTCTGCACTATGCATGCTTTTGAGCTAAAACTGATTAAAAAATAAAAAGAAAAATCACACACACACACAAAAAAAAAAACACACACCACAGCTGCTGCTGCTCTCTTCCTACTTCCTTGTGCTTTGCCCCTACCCTTCCCAGGTGATTGGGTTTGGGTGCTAGTCGGGGCCAAATGGTATGTGAGTCCCAGGCATCCCCTCAGAGAGCTCATTCTGCTTGGGCTGCTCTTTGGGGTGTTTGTTTTTCCTTCGGTCAGTTGCAGGCTTCTTCAGGTGGATGAGAGTTTATGGACTGATGCGTTTCCAAGTAGCGAGGGGTACGCACATCTTTTTGAGGTAACAGCTAGTAGAATCTGTTAGAATAAACTAATGTAGTATTGATGCCTTTATTGCATGCAGTTCTTTATCAGGTGAGTAACTGTTGCGAGTAACTGAAGTCAATGTTACTTGGTGTGTTTGCTATGCAGTGCCTGTGCGGACTATTGCACGAGACACAGCTTTCTGACATCTGGCCCAGCAACTACTAAATAAGGGGAGGGGAGAAGCTGAAGAACGACCAAAGGACAAAGCCTGGGAGGAAGACTACGAGCCTTCAGTACGAGCGGCCCCCAGAGGGACCACCGGAGACTGATAACGCCTGCACCAGTGGGAGGGTTTGGATTCTGGGAACTAATTAGAATAACCCTGCCTTTTGTAGAAGTAGTAATGAATATGTATTAGCCTAGCAGCATAAAAACCAGCCGCCTGATGTAACTTGTGTGCGTCTTGGTGGAGCAGAGACTCCTGGCGCACCCAGCGCTGCTTGCTTACCTCTATTCCTTTAATAAATCATAAACATTAATTGTAAGCCTATTTGGGACTCGGTCATTTATTACAAGTGGGACCTCCCGATGGGTGGAAGCTGTCGGGATAGCTCGGGATGCTGAGGCGTGGTGCTGCAAGGAGGTTGGTGGTCGGTGGCGCCCTGGGGCAGGCCGAATTGGGAGGGGGCGAGGCGGCGGGTGGTCGGTGGCTTCTGTGGAAAAGGCGCTTGTATGGGGGGGCTGCGCGTTCAGAGGAACCTTGACAGGCTGCAGATAGGGGCAGGCAGAAACCTTTTGAAGTTCAGGAGAGGGAAATGCCAAGCCCTACCCCTAGGGAGAAACACCTCTGTTTACCAGCACTGGCTAGCTCGATACTGAATAAGCATTTCTTCATGGAAGGGGTGCTTTGCTATTAGAACAGGCTGCCCGGGGAAGTGGTAAGAGACCGGATCCTTGAAAGTATTGAAGAGACATGTGGACATAGCCCGGGAGTCCGGCCTCCGGCAGGGCGGGAGCTGGCTCTTCCGAGCCCCTGTGCTCTGGTCTTGTGCGACGCGTTTGCAAGCAGCACCGGGTGCCGGGTCCGACATCGGACGGTTCGGGGACGGCGATTCCGGGGCCGTCGGCTAGCGGGGGCCGGCTATGTCGTGTCCCGGGGATCCGACTTCAGGGGGCGTGGGGGCCGGCCGTGCAGTGAAGCGGGGGGCTGGCGTCCGCCGGCTTCCCAGAGAGCGGGCTTTCGGTGCCGTGCGGTTCGGTGGCCGGCCGTCCCGAAACGCTGGGCACCGGTCTTGTGCTAGACTCAGCGGGCTCCGGGGCCGAACTCGGCTTCTCGGGGCCGGCGGTCGCGGTGTCCAGGTGTCCCTTCTCGAGGCGGGCGGCGCGGGGCCGGCTGTCCCTAGCAGCTGGGTTCCCAAGAGCTTCTGGGCTCCCAAGCGTCGCCCAAGACCGGATCCCAGAGAATCGGGACGGCCGGCCACACCGCTGCGACTAGCACAAGCGTCTCCCGACAACGGAGCCCAGGAGCTTGCGAGGGTCAGATTCCGCGCCCCGGGATAGAGAAACGGGGAGCGCGGGTCGGCCGGCCGCAGCTTCGCACGGGACCGAACCCCCTGTCTCGGGCACGGCCAGACCCCGAGCCGGCAGACAGCAGCCTCCCGCTTCACGGCACAGTCGGCCCCCAACCCGCCCGAGTTCTGATCGCCGGGACACGGGACAGCCGGCCGCGCCGCCCGAGGCCGGACACCTGGAGCCCGGGACCGCCGTCCCTGACAAAGCCAAAGTCGGACCCGGACCCCGCTGCGGCTAGCACACGCGTCGCCCAGGACCGCAGCCTAGGACCTCGGGACGGTCGCATCCCGCGCCTCCGGCAGGAGCTACCCGGGAGGGCAGGACGGCCTGCCGCAGCTCCGCAAGAGACCGAACCTGCTGGATTCCGGGACGGCCAGAGCCCGAGCCGGTGGGCAGCAGCCTCCCGCTTCACGGCTCGGCAGGCACCCACGTCGCCCGACTTCGGACCCACGGGACAGCCGGCACCCGCGCCGCCGGAGGCCGGACACACGGGCCTCGGCATCGCCGTCCCCGAACCGCACGAAGTCACACACGGTCTCCGGTGCGTCCAGCACACGCATCGCAAAGACCGGAGCCCAGATTATAGGATCAGCCAGCCCCGCGCCGCCCGAGGAAGGACCGGGAACCCGGTGCGCTTGGCACATGCGTCGCCCAAGAACGGCACCCAGGGCCGCGGGATGGCCGTGCGTCACGCAGCCCGAGTTCGGACCCCCGGAACACAGGACAACTGGCACCCGCGCCCCCGGAGGACAGAATCCCGTGCCCCGGGATTGTGTTGTATTTTCTCCCCCTCCCTCTTTGAGGAGAGGGGGAGTGAGGGAGCGGTTGTGGTGGAGCTCGGCTGCCCACCTGAGTAAAACCACCACTGTCCTTTTTGGCGCCCAACGTGGGGCTCGAGGGTTGAGATAACAGTAGTATTGATTGAAGTATTTACAACTAACATATTGGTTGTCATAATGCTCGGTTTTCTGGTAATACTTTTCTCTGTGGATATGTTGTATGTAGCCCACTCTCTGTTTTCTTTTTTCCTTTACATCCGATCGGAGAAAATGTTGAAGTCTGTGCTTGTTTTTTTAACATGTTGTGCTGTAACATACTGGCCTTCAGTTTGGTTTGGTATTCAAGCCCGGCATTGTTATCCTCCTGGTCTCCTGGAGTTTATCTTATTGACAATATTAAGAATTACAGTGCCTTCTTTTTTGCCCCCAGCAGTCAATCAGTGAATAATATCGGGTGTGGTGTCTTCTACTTTTCTCCCTGTGGGCTAATTACAGCAGCCTTTCAGTATCTTGGATACCCCTGGTGAGATATTATCCTCCTCTTACTAGGTCTAGTGTTTGTCTTCTTCCCCAAGGCAAAGCAGTTTATTAAGAATATTATCCAAGGACCTGTCCCCAGACAAAGTTGTGGGTGGCAAGGTGTGTGGGGGGATTTGGGCAGGTACCTATCACGGTTTTCTCCTCCAATGGTTCTAAATTTCACCCCTGAACAAGTACAAAATCCAAGAAAGTTGGTAGAATGTATGAAAGATGTATGCCCTGACCCTGGCAATACTAGAGAACTCTACTAGCTGGCTGCACTCTGCTGGGGTCTGGCTTACGCCTATCAGATGTCAATTAACATTGCCCAGCACCCTCAAGGGGATAGGGAGGTTCTTGAATTTGATGATGAGACAGCACACACTGTGATCACCCCAGAGGACCGACCATCTTTGGTATCAGTCGCCCCCGTAGTAAAGACAAAACAGTGGAAACGGAGATCAGGTCGTTTAGTAAGGGAAGGAGCTCCTCCTATGGATGAGGGAGAAGAGGAAAAGGCAAGCGGCTCTAAAGCAGCGTTATCACGGCAACATCACGAAGAAGAGACTGAAATCATAGATGAATCAGAAACTACTCGGTCTCCATCCTTGAGTGAGCTGCGAGAAATACGAAAAGCCTTTAGTCGCCGTCCAGGTGAGCACATCCTCACTTGGCTGCTTTGACACTGGGATAGTGGGGCCAATACCCAACAGCTAGAAGGCAACGAAGCCAAGCAGCTGGGATCCCACAAGCCTCTGGGAAGATTGAGAGGTACAATGGACTGTTAAAAACTATGCTGCGAGCATTGGGTGCTGCGACATGGAAACATTAGGATATAAACCTACCAGAGGCCACTTGGTTAGTTAACAACAGGGGGTCTGAAAGCCGTGCTGGTCCTGCTGAAACAAAACCCCTACACACTGTGGGAGATGCTAAAGTCATTGTAGTGCATGTGGGGAAGTGGATGGGGAAGGCGGTGTGGGTTGCCCCTGCCATGGGAAAAGGCAAACCCACTCGTGGGATTGTCTTTGCCCAAGGTCCAGGGTATACCTAGTGGGTGATGCAGAAAGATGGGGATATCAAGTGTGTGCCTCAAGGAGATTTAACACTGGGAGAAAATTAATCTGTCATCCAAGTTATGTGTTGTAGGAGGACACTGCAGAACCAATGAAAGGTCAACTTTGCAAGGAACCAGGCAAGTGCAACAGGGATGTGAGCTAAGCTGGTGCTGGTGTCAAGAAAACCAACTTCGCCTGCCCTGAGTGACCACTTTGACAGATGATGGTGAAACCATCAACAGTTTTTATAAGCATTTTGGGAAAAGACCTATAGAATAAAGAGAAGTACAGACATAAAAATGCTTCAATGGACAGAAAACTATGGTGATGAGACCATCTATATACTAAACTGTACCTGATTGTGACACAAATGTTATGGAATAAGGGGTGGAAGTTGTGTTGCGTCTGTCTGAGCTGGAGTCACCGTTTCCCTGCAGCAGCCCGCACAGTGCTGTACTCTGCACTCGTAGCTGGAACAACACTGAAATCACTCCAGTGTTGTGCCTATTGCTGCATAGTGCTGGCACAGCATCAGGACTCTTTCCAAGTCCCTAAGAGCCAGGCACGGGTGCCGGCTGTCCCGTGTTCCGGGGGTCCGAACTCGGGCTGCGTGACGCACGACCATCCCGCGGCCCTGGGTGCCGTTCTTGGGCGACGCATGTGCCAAGCGCACCGGGTTCCCGGTCCTTCCTCGGGCGGCGCGGGGCTGGCTGATCCTATAATCTGGGCTCCGGTCTTTGCGATGCGTGTGCTGGACGCACCGGAGACCGTGTGTGACTTCGTGCGGTTCGGGGACGGCGATGCCGAGGCCCGTGTGTCCGGCCTCCGGCGGCGCGGGTGCCGGCTGTCCCGTGGGTCCGAAGTCGGGCGACGTGGGTGCCTGCCGAGCCGTGAAGCGGGAGGCTGCTGCCCACCGGCTCGGGCTCTGGCCGTCCCGGAATCCAGCAGGTTCGGTCTCTTGCGGAGCTGCGGCAGGCCGTCCTGCCCTCCCGGGTAGCTCCTGCCGGAGGCGCGGGATGCGACCGTCCCGAGGTCCTAGGCTGCGGTCCTGGGCGACGCGTGTGCTAGCCGCAGCGGGGTCCGGGTCCGACTTTGGCTTTGTCAGGGACGGCGGTCCCGGGCTCCAGGTGTCCGGCCTCGGGCGGCGCGGCCGGCTGTCCCGTGTCCCGGCGATCAGAACTCGGGCGGGTTGGGGGCCGACTGTGCCGTGAAGCGGGAGGCTGCTGTCTGCCGGCTCGGGGTCTGGCCGTGCCCGAGACAGGGGGTTCGGTCCCGTGCGAAGCTGCGGCCGGCCGACCCGCGCTCCCCGTTTCTCTATCCCGGGGCGCGGAATCTGACCCTCGCAAGCTCCTGGGCTCCGTTGTCGGGAGACGCTTGTGCTAGTCGCAGCGGTGTGGCCGGCCGTCCCGATTCTCTGGGATCCGGTCTTGGGCGACGCTTGGGAGCCCAGAAGCTCTTGGGAACCCAGCTGCTAGGGACAGCCGGCCCCGCGCCGCCCGCCTCGAGAAGGGACACCTGGACACCGCGACCGCCGGCCCCGAGAAGCCGAGTTCGGCCCCGGAGCCCGCTGAGTCTAGCACAAGACCGGTGCCCAGCGTTTCGGGACGGCCGGCCACCGAACCGCACGGCACCGAAAGCCCGCTCTCTGGGAAGCCGGCGGACGCCAGCCCCCCGCTTCACTGCACGGCCGGCCCCCACGCCCCCTGAAGTCGGATCCCCGGGACACGACATAGCCGGCCCCCGCTAGCCGACGGCCCCGGAATCGCCGTCCCCGAACCGTCCGATGTCGGACCCGGCACCCGGTGCTGCTTGCAAACGCGTCGCACAAGACCGGAGCACAGGGGCTCGGAAGAGCCAGCTCCCGCCCTGCCGGAGGCCGGACTCCCGGGCTATGTCCACATGTCTCTTCAATACTTTCAAGGATCCGGTCTCTTACCACTTCCCCGGGCAGCCTGTTCTAATAGCAAAGCACCCCTTCCATGAAGAAATGCTTATTCAGTATCGAGCTAGCCAGTGCTGGTAAACAGAGGTGTTTCTCCCTAGGGGTAGGGCTTGGCATTTCCCTCTCCTGAACTTCAAAAGGTTCCTGCCTGCCCCTATCTGCAGCCTGTCAAGGTTCCTCTGAATGCGCAGGCCCCCCATACAAGCGCCTTTTCCACAGAAGCCACAGACCACCCGCCGCCTCGCCCCCTCCCAATTCGGCCTGCCCCAGGGCGCCACCGACCACCAACCTCCTTGCAGCACCACGCCTCAGCATCCCGAGCTATCCCGACAGCTTCCACCCATCGGGAGGTCCCACTTGTAATAAATGACCGAGTCCCAAATAGGCTTACAATTAATGTTTATGATTTATTAAAGGAATAGAGGTAAGCAAGCAGCGCTGGGTGCGCCAGGAGTCTCTGCTCCACCGAGACGCACACAAGTTACATCAGGCGGCTGGTTTTTATGCTGCTAGGCTAATACATATTCATTACTACTTCTACAAAAGGCAGCGTTATTCTAATTAGTTCCCAGAATCCAAACCCTCCCACTGGTGCAGGCGTTATCAGTCTCCGGTGGTCCCTCTGGGGGCCGCTCGTACTGAAGGCTCGTAGTCTTCCTCCCAGGCTTTGTCCTTTGGTCGTTCTTCAGCTTCTCCCCTCCCCTTATTTAGTAGTTGCTAGGCCAGATGTCAGAAAGCTGTGTCTCGTGCAATAGTCCGCACAGGCACTGCATAGCAAACACACCAAGTAACATTGACTTCAGTTACTCGCAACAGTTACTCACCTGATAAAGAACTGCATGCAATAAAGGCATCAATACTACATTAGTTTATTCTAACAGATTCTACTAGCTGTTACCTCAAAAAGATGTGCGTACCCCTCGCTACTTGGAAACGCATCAGTCCATAAACTCTCATCCACCTGAAGAAGCCTGCAACTGACCGAAGGAAAAACAAACACCCCAAAGAGCAGCCCAAGCAGAATGAGCTCTCTGAGGGGATGCCTGGGACTCACATACCATTTGGCCCCGACTAGCACCCAAACCCAATCACCTGGGAAGGGTAGGGGCAAAGCACAAGGAAGTAGGAAGAGAGCAGCAGCAGCTGTGGTGTGTGTTTTTTTTTTTTGTGTGCGTGTGTGATTTTTCTTTTTATTTTTTAATCAGTTTTAGCTCAAAAGCATGCATAGTGCAGACAAGAGAACTAGGGTGTTTCTAGAAGCAAAAATCCCCATGCTTTTGCTGCAGCTTTCAATATTAAAAGACATTATGACCAAGCAAGTAATTGGAACTCTTCCAACTGGAATTAGCTCAAACTTTTATTTACGTATAAAGAAAAAACTAGGAGTAGAACATCTGCTCCACCTTTTCCTCTCTCACCTTGCCATAGGCAGCTCTGGCTGTGACGTCCCAGATTGCATACTGCGTTTCAGCTTTAACAAATGAAAACCTTTACCCTAACCCTTACCCTTATCCTAACCATTAGCTTACCCTTATTCTTACCCTAAACCTAACCCTAATCCTTACCCTTACCCTAATCCTTACCCTACCCTTACCCTAAACCTAACCCTTTCCCTAAACCTTATCCTCACCCTAAGCCTTACCCTTAGCCTTACCCTAACACTTACCTTTGCCCTAACCCTTACCCTTACCCTAATCTGAACCCGAACCCCAACCCTAATACCCTCACCCTAACCCTTACCCTAAGCCTAACAACAGTCCCAACCCCTAACCCTTACCCTAACCCTCTAAACCTACCCCTAACCTATCCCTAACCATAACCTTCTAAGCCTAACCCTAAACCACTAACCCTAACAATAACCCCCAACCCCAACCCTCACCCGAAACCCTAACTCTAGCCCCAGCCCTAGCCCCTAACCCTAACCCTAGTTCCCGAGAACTACATCTCCCGGTATGCTCTGGGCATTCAACATGGCCTCCCGGAAGTCCCGAATCCGAAAACTACATTTCCCGGCATACTCTGGGAACGCAACATGGCCTCCCGGAAGTCCGGAGTCCCGAGAACTACATCTCCCGGCATGCTCTGGGCACAAAACATGGCCTCCCAGTGCTGGAAAACTACACCTACCAGCATTCCCCGCACAGCCAGCATGGCCAATCACAGGCCGAGTGCTCGAGAACTGCATTTACCAGCACTCACTGGAACCCTCACCGCCCTTACAAAAAAAGCCTCAAGCCCTAACATCCAAAAAACCTCGAAACCCCTACAGACCTAACCCAAACTATTTACCACACTAAACCCCTGAAGACCTATGCCTAAAACCCCCAACCCAAAATCTTAGGATGCTCAAAACCCAAACCCAACCCAAAACGTTAGGAATGCTCAAAGCCCTAGCCCAAAAACTTAGGGCGCTCCAAACCCTAATCCCAAAACATTAAGACGCAAAAAACCCTAACCCAAAAACTTAGGGTAATACACCATAAATGTTTGTTCATTGTCTTTTGTATTATAAAAACAAGGAGTTCTGTTTGAGGAGCGTGAGCTGCGAAAGCTCCCTGCTGAAGTAAGGAGCTGCATAATGCTTGCCTAGACACTATGAAAATTCTTTTGCTTAATTTTCTTTAAACCGTTGGGTTTCGTTGGGTTTTCCGTGGTCATCATGGTGGAAAGGTGTAAATTGCGGGTTTTGGAGAACATCAGGTAGGTTTAGGGGGACTTTTGGGGTGGATTCATGGTATTTGTTTTTTTTTTCTGTTTTTTTGGGGGTGATCCCGTTCTTTTTTGGGGTGTTTTTGATGTGTTTTTGGGTCTCCGTTAGGTTTTGTTGGGTTCTTGTTGGTCATCATGTTGGAAAAGTGTAAATTTTGGAGAGTTTTGGAGAATATCAGGTGTTTTTAATTTTTTTTTGGGTGGTGTATCTATGGTTTTGGGGGAATTCTTCTGTTTTTTTTTGGGTTTTCTTCGTTTTTTTGCGTGGTCCCGTTCTTTTTTGGGGTGTTTTGGACGTGTTTTGGGTTCTCCGTTGGGTTTCGTTGGGTTTTCCATGGTCATCATGGTGGAAAAGGGTAAATTTGTGGGTTTTGGAGAACATCAGGTAGGTTTAGGCTGGTTTTGGGATTGGATCTGTGCTTTTTGGGGATTTTCTTCCAGTTTATGGGTGATTCCTTTCTTTTTTGGGGTGTTTTTGACGTGTTTTGGTGTCTCCTTTTGGGTTTTCGTTTGGTTCATGTTGGTCATCATGGTGAAAATTGTAAATTTTTGGGGGGGGGAATTTTCTTCCAGTTTTGGGGGTGATCCCGTTCTTTTTTGGGGTGTTTTTGACATGTTTTGGGGTCTCTGTTGGGTTTTGTTGGGTTCTTGTTTTTCATCATGTTGGAAAAGTTTAACTTGCGTGTTTTGGAGAAGATCAGGTAGGTTTAGTGTGGTTTTGGGGTGGATCTATGTTTTTTTGGGGTTTTCTTTCTTTTTTAGGGGTTATCCTGTTCTTGTTTGGGGTGTTTTTGACTTGTTTTGGGGTCTCCGTTGGGTTTTAGTTGGATTCTCGTTGGTCCTTAAGGGAAATGGGAGTGGATTGTGGGTTTTGAAGAAGATCAGGTGAGTTTAGGGTGTTTTTGCGGGGAAATTCATAGTTTTTGGTGTTTTTTCTTCTGATTCAGTTCTTTTTTGGGGTGTTTTTGACGTGTTTTGGGGTTTCCGTTGGGTTTCGTTGAGTTCCTAATGGGTTTTATGGTGGTTGGGAGTGGACATTTGGATTTGGAGAACATCAGGTAGGTTTAGAGTGGTTTTGGGATTGGATCCGTGCTTTTTGGGGTTTTCTTTGGTTTTGGGGGTGATCCTGTTCTTGTTTGGGGTGTTTTTGATGTGTTTTGGGTTCTCCGTTGGGTTTCGTTGGGTTTTCCGTGGTCATCATGGTGAAAAAGTGTAAATTGTGGCTTTTGGAGAACATCAGGTAGGTGTAGGGGGACTTTTGGGGCAGAGTCATGTTTTTTGGTGTTTTCTTCTGTTTCTTGGGGTGGTCCCGTTCTTTTTTGGGAAATTTTTGAGGTGTTTGGGGGTCTCCGTTGGGTTTTGTTGTGTACTCGTTGGTCATCGTGGCGGAAAATGGTAAATTGTGGGTTTTGGAGAACATCAGGTAGGTTTAGGGTGGTTTTGGGATTGGATCCGTGGTTTTTGGGGATTTTCTTCCAGTTTATGGGTGATCCCTTTATTTTTGGGGTGTTCTTGACGTGTTTTGTTGTCTCGTTTTGGGTTTTCGTTTGGTTCATGTTGGTCATCCTGGTGAAAAAGTGTAAATTGTGGGTTTTGGAGAACATCAGGTAGGTTTAGGGGGACTTTTGGTGTGGATCTATGGCTTTTGGGGTTTTCTTTCGTTTTTAGGGTTTATCCCGTTCTTGTTTTGGGTGTTTTTGACTTCTTTTGGGGTCTCCGTTGGGTTTCGTTGGGTTTTCCATGGTCATCATGTTGGAAAATTGTAAATTGTGGGTTTTGGAGATCATCAGGTAGGTTTAGGGTGGTTTTGGGGTGGATCTATGATTTTGAAGGATTTTCTTCCAATTTTGGGGGTGATCCCTTTCTTTTTTTTTTTTTTTTTTTTTTTTTTTTTTTTTTGACGTGTTTTGTGGTCTCCGTTGGGTTTCGTTGGGTTTTCCATGGTCATCAATGTGGAAAAGTGTAAATTGTGGGTTTTGGAGAACTTCAGGTTGGTTTAGGGGGATTTTTGGTGTGGATCTATGTCTTTTGGGGTTTTCTTTCGTTGTTGGGGTTGAACCAGTTCTTTTTTGGGGTGTTTTTGACGTTTTTGGGGTCTCCGTTGGGTTTTGTTGGGTTCTCGTTGGTCGTTAAGCTAAATGGGAGTGGATTGTGGGTTTTGAAGAAGATCAGGTGAGTTTAGGGTGATTTGGGAGGGAAATGCATAGTTTTGTTTTTTTTTTCTTCTGATCCAGTTCTTTTTTGGGGTGTTTTTGACGTGTTTTGTGGTTTCCGTTGCGTTTTGTTGAGTTCCTAATGGGTTTTATGGTGGGTGGGAGTGGATTTTGGGATTTGGAGAAGATCAGGTAGGTTTAAGGGTTTTCTTGGGGTTAAATCACGTATTTTCTTCTGATCCGGTTTGCTTTTGGGGTGTTTTTGAGGTGTTTTGGGGTTTCTGTTGCGTTTTGTTGAGTTCCTAATGGGTTTTATGGTGGTTGGGAGTGGACTTTGGGATTTGGAGAAGATCAGGTAGGTTTAGGGTGGTTTTGGGATTGGATCCATGCTTTTTGGGGATTTTCTTCCAGTTTTGGGGGTTATCCCGTTCTTTTTTGGGGTGTTTTTGACATGTTTTGATGTCTCTGTTGGGTTTTGTTGGGTTTTCTGTTGGCATCTTGGTGGAAAAGGGTAAATTGTGGGTTTTGGAGAACTTCAGGTAGGTTTAGGGGGACTTTTGGGGTGGATCAACGGCTTTTAGGGTTTTCTTTCGGTTTTGGGGGTGATCCCGCTTTTTTTTTTTTGTGGTGTTTTTGACGTGTTTTGGGGTTTCCGTTGCGTTTTGTTGATTTCCTAATGTGTTTTTAGTTTGTTGGGAGTGGACTTTGGGATTTGGAGAAGATCAGGTAGGTTTAGTGTGGTTTTGGGGTGGATCTATGTTTTTTTGGGGTTTTCTTTCTTTTTTAGGGGTTATCCTGTTCTTGTTTGGGGTGTTTTTGACTTGTTTTGGGGTCTCCGTTGGGTTTTAGTTGGATTCTCGTTGGTCCTTAAGGGAAATGGGAGTGGATTGTGGGTTTTGAAGAAGATCAGGTGAGTTTAGGGTGGTTTTGCGGGGAAACTCATAGTTTTTGGTGTTTTTTCTTCTGATTCAGTTCTTTTTTGGGGTGTTTTTGACGTGTTTTGGGGTTTCCGTTGGGTTTCGTTGAGTTCCTAATGGGTTTTATGGTGGTTGGGAGTGGACATTTGGATTTGGAGAACATCAGGTAGGTTTAGGGTGGTTTTGGGATTGGATCCGTGCTTTTTGGGGTTTTCTTTGGTTTTGGGGGTGATCCTGTTCTTGTTTGGGGTGTTTTTGATGTGTTTTGGGTTCTCCGTTGGGTTTCGTTGGGTTTTCCGTGGTCATCATGGTGGAAAAGTGTAAATTGTGGGTTTTGGATAACATCAGGTAGGTTTATGAGGACTTTTTGGGCAGATTCATGGTTTTTAGGGTTTTCTTCTGTTTTTTCTAGTGATCCAGTGTGTTTTCGGCGTGTTTTTGACGTGTTTTGTGGTCTCCGTTGGGTTTCGTTGAGTTTTCCGTGGTCATCATGGTGGAAAAGTGTAAATTGTGGGTTTTGGAGAACATCAGGTAGATTTAGGGTGTTTTTGGGGTGGATCTATGGTTTTGGGGGATTTTGTTCCAGTTTTGGGGTGATCGAATTCATTTTTGGGGTGTTTCTGACGTGTTTTGGGTTCTTCGTTGGGTTTCGTTGGGTTTTCCGTTGTCATCATGGTGGAAAAGTGTAAATTGTGGGTTTTGGAGAACATCAGGTAGGTTTAGGGGGACTTTTGGGGTGGATTCATGATATATGGGGTTTTGTTCTGTTTTTTTTTTTTTTTTTTGGGGGGGGTGATCCAATTCATTTTGGGGGTGTTTTTGACGTGTTTTGGGGTCTCCATTGGGTTTCGTTGCGTTTTCCGTGGTCATCATGGTGGAAAAGGGTAAATTGTTGGTTTTGGAGAACATCAGGTAGGTTTAGGTTGGTTTTGGGATTGGATCTATGGTTTTGGGGGATTTTCTTTTGTTTTTGGGGGTGATCCCGTTCTTTTTTGGGGTGTCTTTGACGTGTTTTGGGGTCTCCGTTGGTATTCCTTGGGTTTTCCGTGGTCATGGTGGTGGAAAATTGTAAATTGTGGGTTTTGGAGAACTTCAGGTAGGTTTAGGGGAATTTTGGGGTGGATTCATGGTATTTGGTCTTTTCTTCTGTTTTTTTTGGGTGATCCTGTTCTTTTTTGGGGTGTTTATAAGGTGTTGTTTTGGGGTCTCCGTTGGGTTTTAGTTGGGTTCTTGTTGGTCATCATGGTGAAAAAGTGTAAATTGTGGCTTTTGGAGAACATCAGGTAGGTTTAGGGGGACTTTTGGGGCAGAGTCATGTTTTTTGGTGTTTTCTTCTGTTTCTTGGGGTGGTCCCGTTCTTTTTTGGGAAATTTTTGAGGTGTTTGGGGGTCTCCGTTGGGTTTTGTTGTGTACTCGTTGGTCATCGTGGTGGAAAATGGTAAATTGTGGGTTTTGGAGAACATCAGGTAGGTTTAGGGTGGTTTTGGGATTGGATCCGTGCTTTTTGGGGATTTTCTTCCAGTTTATGGGTGATCCCTTTATTTTTGGGGTGTTTTTGACGTGTTTTGTTGTCTCGTTTTGGGTTTTCGTTTGGTTCATGTTGGTCATCCTGGTGAAAAAGTGTAAATTGTGGGTTTTGGAGAACATCAGGTAGGTTTAGGGGGACTTTTGGTGTGGATCTATGGCTTTTGGGGTTTTCTTTCGTTTTTAGGGTTTATCCCGTTCTTGTTTTGGGTGTTTTTGACTTCTTTTGGGGTCTCCGTTGGGTTTCGTTGGGTTTTCCATGGTCATCATGTTGGAAAATTGTAAATTGTGGGTTTTGGAGATCATCAGGTAGGTTTAGGGTGGTTTTGGGGTGGATCTATGATTTTGAAGGATTTTCTTCCAATTTTGGGGGTGATCCCTTTCTTTTTTTTTTTTTTTTTTTTTTTTGACGTATTTTGTGGTCTCCGTTGGGTTTCGTTGGGTTTTCCATGGTCATCAATGTGGAAAAGTGTAAATTGTGGGTTTTGGAGAACTTCAGGTTTGTTTAGGGGGATTTTTGGTGTGGATCTATGTCTTTTGGGGTTTTCTTTCGTTGTTGGGGTTGAACCAGTTCTTTTTTGGGGTGTTTTTGACGTTTTTGGGGTCTCCGTTGGGTTTTGTTGGGTTCTCGTTGGTCGTTAAGCTAAATGGGAGTGGATTGTGGGTTTTGAAGAAGATCAGGTGAGTTTAGGGTGATTTGGGAGGGAAATGCATAGTTTTGTTTTTTTTTTCTTCTGATCCAGTTCTTTTTTGGGGTGTTTTTGACGTGTTTTGTGGTTTCCGTTGCGTTTTGTTGAGTTCCTAATGGGTTTTATGGTGGGTGGGAGTGGATTTTGGGATTTGGAGAAGATCAGGTAGGTTTAAGGGTTTTCTTGGGGTTAAATCACGTATTTTCTTCTGATCCGGTTTGCTTTTGGGGTGTTTTTGAGGTGTTTTGGGGTTTCTGTTGCGTTTTGTTGAGTTCCTAATGGGTTTTATGGTGGTTGGGAGTGGACTTTGGGATTTGGAGAAGATCAGGTAGGTTTAGGGTGGTTTTGGGATTGGATCCATGCTTTTTGGGGATTTTCTTCCAGTTTTGGGGGTTATCCCGTTCTTTTTTGGGGTGTTTTTGACATGTTTTGATGTCTCTGTTGGGTTTTGTTGGGTTTTCTGTTGGCATCTTGGTGGAAAAGGGTAAATTGTGGGTTTTGGAGAACTTCAGGTAGGTTTAGGGGGACTTTTGGGGTGGATCAACGGCTTTTAGGGTTTTCTTTCGGTTTTGGGGGTGATCCCGCTTTTTTTTTTTTTTGTGGTGTTTTTGACGTGTTTTGGGGTTTCCGTTGCGTTTTGTTGATTTCCTAATGTGTTTTTAGTTTGTTGGGAGTGGACTTTGGGATTTGGAGAACATCAGGTAGGTTTAGTGTGGTTTTGGGGTGGATCTATGTTTTTTTGGGGTTTTCTTTCTTTTTTAGGGGTTATCCTGTTCTTGTTTGGGGTGTTTTTGACTTGTTTTGGGGTCTCCGTTGGGTTTTAGTTGGATTCTCGTTGGTCCTTAAGGGAAATGGGAGTGGATTGTGGGTTTTGAAGAAGATCAGGTGAGTTTAGGGTGGTTTTGCGGGGAAATTCATAGTTTTTGGTGTTTTTTCTTCTGATTCAGTTCTTTTTTGGGGTGTTTTTGACGTGTTTTGGGGTTTCCGTTGGGTTTCGTTGAGTTCCTAATGGGTTTTATGGTGGTTGGGAGTGGACATTTGGATTTGGAGAACATCAGGTAGGTTTAGAGTGGTTTTGGGATTGGATCCGTGCTTTTTGGGGTTTTCTTTGGTTTTGGGGGTGATCCTGTTCTTGTTTGGGGTGTTTTTGATGTGTTTTGGGTTCTCCGTTGGGTTTCGTTGGGTTTTCCGTGGTCATCATGGTGGAAAAGTGTAAATTGTGGGTTTTGGAGAACATCAGGTAGGTTTATGAGGACTTTTTGGGCAGATTCATGGTTTTTAGGGTTTTCTTCTGTTTTTTCTAGTGATCCAGTGTGTTTTCGGCGTGTTTTTGACGTGTTTTGTGGTCTCCGTTGGGTTTCGTTGGGTTTTCCGTGGTCATCATGGTGGAAAAGTGTAAATTGTGGGTTTTGGAGAACATCAGGTAGATTTAGGGTGTTTTTGGGGTGGATCTATGGTTTTGGGGGATTTTGTTCCAGTTTTGGGGTGATCGAATTCATTTTTGGGGTGTTTCTGACGTGTTTTGGGTTCTTCGTTGGGTTTCGTTGGGTTTTCCGTTGTCATCATGGTGGAAAAGTGTAAATTGTGGGTTTTGGAGAACATCAGGTAGGTTTAGGGGGACTTTTGGGGTGGATTCATGATATATGGGGTTTTCTTCTGTTTTTTTTTTTTTTTGGGGGGGGGTGATCCAATTCATTTTGGGGGTGTTTTTGACGTGTTTTGGGGTCTCCATTGGGTTTCGTTGCGTTTTCCGTGGTCATCATGGTGGAAAAGGGTAAATTGTTGGTTTTGGAGAACATCAGGTAGGTTTAGGTTGGTTTTGGGATTGATCTTTGGTTTTGCGGGATTTTCTTCGTTTTGGGGTGATCCCTTCTTGTTTGGGGTGTCTTTGACGTGTTTTGGGGTCTCCGTTGGTATTCTTGGGTTTTCGTGGTCATGGTGGAGGAAAATGTATATTGTGGGTTTTGGAGAAGATCAGGTAGGTTTAGGGTTTTGGGGTGGATCATGGTTTTGGTCTTTTCTTCTGTTTTTGGGGGTGATCCTGTTCTTTTTTGGGGTGTTTTTGACGTGTTTTGGGGTCTCTGTTGGGTTTATTTGCGTTCTCATTGGTCATCATGGTGGAAAAGGGTACATTGTGGGTTTTGGAGAACATCAGGTAGGTTTAGGGTGGGTTTTGGTGTGGATCTATGGTATTTGGGGTTTTCTTCTATTTTTTGGCATGAACCTGT
>NW_028137349.1:97500-102500 GCF_965140915.1 Aythya marila | reverse complement strand
GGTTTACTATGTTCTCTAGCTTAGGATTAGGGTTAGGGTTAGGGTTAGGGTTAGGGTTAGTGTTAGGGTTAGGGTTAGGGTTAGTGTAAGGGTTAGGGTTAGGGTTAGGGTTAGGGTTAGGGTTAGGGTTAGGGTTATAGTTATGTTTTGGATTAGGGTTAGGGTTAGGGTAAGGTTTAGGGTTAGGGTTAGGGTTAGGGTTAGGGTTAGGGTTAGGGTTAGTGTTCTTTAGCTTAGGATTAGGGTTAGGGTTAGGGTTAGGGTTAGGGTTAGGGTTAGGGTTAGGGTTAGGGTTAGGGTTAGGGTTAGTTTTCTCTTAGGGTTAGGTTTAGGGTTAGGGTTAGTGTTAGGGTTAGGGTTAGGGTTAGGGTTAGCGTTAGGGTTAGGGTTAGGGTTAGGGTTAGATTTAAAGTGAGGTTTAGGGTTCTCTTAAGGGTTAGGGTTAGGGTTAGTGTTAGGGTTAGGGTTAGGTTTAGGGTTAGGGTTAGGGTTAGTGTTAGGGGTAGGGTTAGGGTTAGGGTTAGGGTTAGGGTTAGGGTTAGTGTTACGGTTAGGGTTAGGGTTAGGGTTAGGGTTAGGGTTAGGGTTAGGGTTCTCTTAAGGGTTAAGGTTAGGGTTAGGGTTAGGGTTGGGGTTCTCTTAGGGTTAGTTTTAGGGTTAGGGTTAGGGTTAGGGTTAGGGATAGGGTTAGTGTTAGGGTTAGGGTTAGGTTTAGAGTTAGTGTTCTGTAGCTTAGGATTAGGGTTAGGGATAGGGTTAGGGTTAGGGTTAATGTTAGGGTTAGGGTTAGGGTTAGGGTAAGGGTTAGTGTTAGGGTTAGTGTTAGGGTTAGGGTTAGGGTTAGGGTTAGGGTTAGGGTTAGGGTTAGGGTTAGGGTTGGGGTTAGCGTTAGTGTTAGGGTTCTCTTAGGGTTAGGGTTAGTGTTCTCTTGGGTTTAGGGTTAGGGTTAGGGTTAGGGTTAGGTTTAGGGTTAGTGTTCTCTTAGGGTTAGGGTTAAGGTTAGGGTTAGGTTTTGGGTTAGGTTTGGTTAGGGTTATGGTTAGGGTTAGGGTTAGGGTTAGGGTTAGGGTTAGTGTTATGGTTAGGGTTAGGGTTAGGGTTAGGGTTAGGTTTAGGGTTAGGGTTAGGGTTAGGGTTAGGTTTAGGGTTAGGGTTAGGGTTAGGGTTCTGGTTAGGGTTAGGGTTAGGGTTAGGGTTAGGGTTAGGGTAAGGGTTAGGGTTAGGTTTAGGGTTAGGGTTAGTGTTAGGGTTCTCTTACTTAGGATTAGGGTTAGGGTTAGGGTTAGGGTTAGGGTTAGGGTTAGGGTTAGGGTTAGGGTTAGCATTAGGGTAAGGGTTAGGGTTAGGGTTAGTGTTTTCTTAGGGTTAGGGTTAGGGTTAGGGTAAGGGTTAGGATTAGGGTTAGGGTTAGGGTTAGGGTTCTCTAGCTTAGGATTTGGGTTAGGGTTAGGGTTAGGGTTAGTGTTAGGGTTAGGGTTAGGTTTAGGGTTAGGGTTAGGGTTAGGGTTAGGGTTAGGGTTAGGGTTAGTGTTAGGGTTAGGGTTAGGGTAAGGGTAAGGGTTAGGGTTAGGGTTAGTGTTCTCTTAGCGTTAGGGTTAGGGTTAGTGTTAGGGTTAGGGTTAGGGTTAGGGTTAGGGTTAGGGTTCTCTAGTTTAGGATTAGGGTTAGGGTTAGGGTTAGGGTTAGGGTTAGGGTTAGGGTGAGGGTGAGTGTTAAGGTTAGGGTAAGGGTTAGGGTTAGGGTTAGGGTAAGGGTAAGGGTTAGGGTTAGGGTTACGGTTAGGGTTAGGGTTTGGGTTACGGTTAGGGTTAGGGTTAGGTTTACTATGTTCTCTAGCTTAGGATTAGGGTTAGGGTTAGGGTTAGGGTTAGGGTTAGTGTTAGGGTTAGGGTTAGGGTTAGTGTAAGGGTTAGGGTTAGGGTTAGGGTTAGGGTTAGGGTTAGGGTTAGAGTTATGGTTTGGATTAGGGTTAGGGTTAGGGTAAGGTTTAGGGTTAGGGTTAGGGTTAGGGTTAGGGTTAGGGTTAGGGTTAGTGTTCTTTAGCTTAGGATTAGGGTTAGGGTTAGGGTTAGGGTTAGGGTTAGGGTTAGGGTTAGGGTTAGGGTTAGTTTTCTCTTAGGGTTAGGTTTAGGGTTAGGGTTAGGGTTAGGGTTAGGGTTAGGGTTAGGGTTAGGGTTAGGGTTAGGGTTAGATTTAAAGTAAGGTTTAGGGTTCTCTTAAGGGTTAGGGTTAGGGTTAGTGTTAGGGTTAGGGTTAGGGTTAGGGTTAGGGTTAGGTTTAGTGTTAGGGGTAGGGTTAGGGTTAGGGTTAGGGTTAGGGTTAGGGTTAGTGTTACGGTTTGGGTTAGGGTTAGGGTTAGGGTTAGGGTTAGGGTTAGGGTTAGGGTTCTCTTAAGGGTTAGGGTTAGGGTTAGGGTTAGGGTTGGGGTTCTCTTAGGGTTAGTTTTAGTGTTTGGGTTAGGGTTAGGGTTAGGGATAGGGTTAGTGTTAGGGTTAGGGTTAGGTTTAGAGTTAGTGTTCTGTAGCTTAGGATTAGGGTTAGGGATAGGGTTAGGGTTAGGGTTAATGTTAGGGCTAGGGTTAGGGTTAGGGTAAGGGTTAGTGTTAGGGTTAGTGTTAGGGTTAGGGTTAGGGTTAGGGTTAGGGTTAGGGTTAGGGTTAGGGTTAGGGTTAGGGTTAGGGTTAGGGTTGGGGTTAGCGTTAGTGTTAGGGTTCTCTTAGGGTTAGGGTTAGTGTTCTCTTGGGTTTAGGGTTAGGGTTAGGGTTAGGGTTAGGTTTAGGGTTAGTGTTCTCTTAGGGTTAGGGTTAGGGTTAGGGTTAGGGTTAGGGTTAGGTTTGGTTAGGGTTATGGTTAGGGTTAGGGTTAGGGTTAGGGTTAGGGTTAGTGTTATGGTTAGGGTTAGGGTTAGGGTTAGGGTTAGGGTTAGGTTTAGGGTTAGTGTTCTCTTAGGGTTAGGTTTAGGGTTAGGGTTAGGGTTAGGGTTCTGGTTAGGGTTAGGGTTAGGGTTAGCATTAGGGTAAGGGTTAGGGTTAGGGTTAGTGTTTTCTTAGGGTTAGGGTTAGTGTTCTCTTAGCGTTAGGGTTAGGGTTAGGGTTAGGGTTCTCTAGCTTAGGATTTGGGTTAGGTTTAGGGTTAGGGTTAGGGTTAGGGTTAGGGTTAGGGTTAGGGTTAGGGTTAGGGTTAGGGTTAGGGTTAGGGTTAGGGTTAGGGTTAAGGTTAGGGTAAGGGTTAGGTTTAGTGTTAGTGTTCTCTTAGGGTTAGGGTTAGGGTTCTGGTTAGGGTTAGGGTTAGGGTTTGGGTTAGGGTTAGGGTTAGGGTTAGTGTTAGGGTTAGGGTTAGGGTTAGGGTTAGTGTTCTCTAGCTTAGGATTAGGGTTAGGGTTAGGGTTAGGGTTAGTGTTAGGGTTAGGGTTAGGGTTAGGGTAAGGGTTAGGGTTAGGGTTAGGGTTAGGGTTAGGGTTAGGGTTAGGGTTAGGGTTAGGGTTAGGGTTAGGGTTAGGTTTAGGGTTAGGGTTAGGGTTAGGGTTAGGGTTAGGGTTAGGGTTAGTGTTAGGGGTAGGGTTAGGGTTAGGGTTAGGGTTAGGGTTAGGGTTAGGGTTCTCTTAAGGGTTAGGGTTAGCGTTAGGTTTAGGGTTAGGGTTCTCTTAGGGTTAGTTTTAGGGTTAGGGTTAGGGTTAGGGTTAGGGTTAGGGTTAGGGTTAGGGTTAGGGTTAGGGTTAGGGTTAGGGTAAGGGTTAGGGTTAGAGTTCTCTTAGCGTACGGGTTAGGGTTAGGGTAAGGGTTAGGGTTAGGGTTAGGGTTAGGGTTAGGGTTCTCTAGTTTACGATTAGGGTTAGGGTTAGGGTTAGGGTTAGGGTTAGTGTTCTCTTAGCGTACGGGTTAGGGTTAGGGTTAGGTTTAGGGTTAGGGTTAGGGTTAGGGTTAGGGTTAGGGTTAGGGTTCTCTTAGGGTTAGGGTTAGTGTTCTCTTGGGGTTAGGATTAGGGTTAGGGTTAGGGTTAGGGTTAGGGTTAGGGTTAGGGTTAGGGTTAGGGTTAGGGTTAGGGTTAGGGTTAGGGTTAGGGTTAGGAATAGGGTTGGGGTTCTCCTAAGGGTTAGGGTTAGGGTTAATGTTAGGGCTAGGGTTAGGGTTAGGGTAAGGGTTAGTGTTAGGGTTAGTGTTAGGGTTAGGGTTAGGGTTAGGGTTAGGGTTAGGGTTAGGGTTAGGGTTAGGGTTAGGGTTGGGGTTAGCGTTAGTGTTAGGGTTCTCTTAGGGTTAGGGTTAGTGTTCTCTTGCGTTTAGGGTTAGGGTTAGGGTTAGGGTTAGGGTTAGGGTTAGGGTTAGTGTTCTCTTAGGGTTAGGGTTAGGGTTAGGGTTAGGGTTAGGGTTAGGTTTGGTTAGGGTTATGGTTAGGGTTAGGGTTAGGGTTAGGGTTAGGTTTAGTGTTATGGTTAGGGTTAGGGTTAGGGTTAGGGTTAGGTTTAGGGTTAGGGTTAGGGTTAGGGTTAGGTTTAGGGTTAGGGTTAGGGTTAGGGTTCTGGTTAGGGTTAGGGTTAGGGTTAGGGCTAGGGTAAGGGTTAGGGTTAGGTTTAGGGTTAGGGTTAGTGTTAGGGTTCTCTTACTTAGGATTAGGGTTAGGGTTAGGGTTAGGGTTAGGTTTAGGGTTAGGGTTAGGGTTAGGGTTAGGGTTAGTGTTAGGGTTAGGGTTAGCATTAGGGTAAGGGTTAGGGTTAGGGTTAGTGTTTTCTTAGGGTTAGGGTTAGGGTTAGGGTTAGGGTTCTCTAGCTTAGGATTTGAGTTAGGGTTAGGGTTAGGGTTAGTGTTAGGGTTAGGGTTAGGGTTAGGGTTAGGGTTAGGGTTAGGGTTAGGGTTAGGGTTAGGGTTAGGGTTAGGGTTAGGGTTAGGGTTAGGGTTAAGGTTAGGGTAAGGGTTAGGTTTAGTGTTAGTGTTCTCTTAGGGTTAGGGTTAGGGTTCTGGTTAGGGTTAGGGTTAGGGTTTGGGTTAGGGTTAGGGTTAGGGTTA
>NW_028137350.1:0-30000 GCF_965140915.1 Aythya marila | reverse complement strand
CCCTAACACTACCCCTAACCCTAACGGTATCCCTAAACCTAACCCTTACCCTAACCCTAACCCTAACCCTAACCCTAACCCTAACCCTAACAACCCTAACCCTCTAACCCTAACCCTAACCCTAACCCTAACAGAATTCGAACCCTAACCCTAACCCTAACCCTAACCCTAACCCTAAGTCTAAACCTAAGACCCTAACCCTAACCCTAACCCTAACAGAATTCTAACCCTAACCCTAACCCTAACCGTATCCCTAATCCTAACCCTAACCCTAACCCTAACCCTAACCCTAAGACCCTAACCCTAACCCTAACCCTAACCCCTAACCCTAACACTAACCCTAACCCTAACCCTAACCCTAACCCTAACCCTAACCCTAACCCTAACCTTAACCCTAACCCTAACCCTCTAACCCTAACCCTAACGCTTACCCTAATCCTTACCCTACCCTTATCCTTACCATTACTCTATCTTTTACCCTAACTCTTAACCCTAACCCTAACCCTTACCCTAACCCTTACCATAAACCTAACCCTTTGCCTAAACCTAAACCTTATCCTCACCCTCAGCCTTACCCTAACCCTTACCCTTAGCCTTACCCTAACACTTACCCTTGCCCTAACCCTTACCCGTACCCTAATCTGAACCCAAACCCTAACCCTAATACTCTCACTCTAACCCTTACTCTAACCCTAACCACAACCCCAACCCCTAACCCTCACGCTAACCCTCTAAACCTACCCCTAACCTATCCCTAACCCTAACCCTCTAAGCCTAACCCTAACCCTCTAAGCCTAACAATAACCCCCAACCCCAACCCTCACCCGAAACCCTAACTCTAGCCCCAGCCCTAGCCCCTAACCCTAGTTCCCGAGAACTACATCTCCCGGTATGCTCTGGGCATTCAACATGGCCTCCCGGAAGTCCCGAATCCGAAAACTACATTTCCCGGTATACTCTGGGTACGCAACATGGCCTCCCAGTGCCGGAAAACTACACCTACCAGCATTCCCCGCACAGCCAGCATGGCCAATCACAGGCCGAGTGCTCCAGAACTGCATTTACCAGCACTCACTGGAACCCTCACCGCCCTTACAAAAAAAGCCTCAAGCCCTAACATCCAAAAAACCTCGAAACCCCTACAGACCTAACCCAAACTATTTACCACACTAAACCCCTGAAGACCTATGCCTAAAACCCCCAACCCAAAATCTTAGGATGCTCAAAACCCAAACCCAACCCAAAACGTTAGGAATGCTCAAAGCCCTAGCCCGAAAACTTAGGGCGCTCCAAACCCTAACCCCAAAACATTAAGACGCAAAAAACCCTAACCCAAAAACTTAGGGTAATACACCATAAATGTTTGCTCATTGTCTTTTGTATTATAAAAACAAGGAGTTCTGTTTGAGGAGCGGGAGTTGCGAAAGCTCCCTGCTGAAGTAAGGAGCTGCATAATGCTTGCCTAGACACTATGAAAATTCTTTTGCTTAATTTTCTTAAAACCGTTGGGTTTCCTTGGGTTTTCCGTGGTCATCATGGTGGAAAAGTGTAAATTGTGGGTTTTGGAGAACATCAGCTAGGTTTATGAGGACTTTTGGGGCAGATTCAAGGTTTTTAGGGTTTTCTTCTGTTTTTTTCTAGTGATCCAGTTGTTTTTCGGCGTGTTTTTGACGTGTTTTGGGTTCTCCGTTAGGTTTTGTTGGGTTCTTGTTGGTCATCATGTTGGAAAAGTGTAAATTGTGGGTTTTGGAGAACATCAGGTAGGTTTAGGGGGACTTTTGGGGTGGATTCATGGTATTTGTTTTTTTTTTCTGTTTTTTTTTTTTTGGGTGATCCCATTCTTTTTTGGGGTGTTTTTGATGTGTTTTTGGGTCTCCGTTAGGTTTTGTTGGGTTCTTGTTGGTCATCATGTTGGAAAAGTGTAAATTGTGGGTTTTGGAGAATATCAGGTGTTTTTAATTTTTTTTGGGTGGTGTATCTATGGTTTTGGGGGAATTCTTCTGTTTTTTTTTAGCGTTTTCTTCTGTTTTTGGGGTGGTCCCGTTCTTTTTTGGGGTGTTTTTGACGTGTTTTGGGTTCTCCGTTGGGTTTCGTTGGGTGTTCCGTGGTCATCATGTTGGAAAAGTGTAAATTGTGGGTTTTGGAGAACATCAGGTAGGTTTAGGGGGACTTTTGGGGTGGATTCATGATATATGGGGTTTTCTTCTGTTTTTTTTTTTTTTTTTTTTTTTTTTGGGGGGGGTGATCCAATTCATTTTGGGGGTGTTTTTGACGTGTTTTGGGGTCTCCATTGGGTTTCCTTGCGTTTTCCGTGGTCATCATGGTGGAAAAGGGTAAATTGTTGGTTTTGGAGAACATCAGGTAGGTTTAGGTTGGTTTTGGGATTGGATCTATGGTTTTGGGAGATTTTGTTTCATTTTTGGGGGTGATCCCGTTCTTTTTTGGGGTGTTTTTGACGTGTTTTGGGGTCTCCGTTGGTATTCCTTGGGTTTTCCATGGTCATGGTGGTGGAAAAGTGTAAATTGTGGGTTTTGGAGAACTTCAGGTAGGTTTAGGGGAATTTTGGGGTGGATTCATGGTATTTGGTCTTTTCTTCTCTTTTTTTGGGTGATCCTGTTCTTTTTTGGGGTGTTTATGACGTGTTTTGGGGTCTCCGTTGGGTTTTAGTTGGGTTCTTGTTGGTCATCATGGTGAAAAAGGGTAAATTGTGGGTTTTGGAGAACATCAGGTAGGCTTAGGGGGACTTTTGGGGCAGAGTCATGTTTTTTGGTGTTTTCTTCTGTTTCTTGGGGTGGTCCCGTTCTTTTTTGGGAAATTTTTGAGGTGTTTGGGGGTCTCCGTTGGGTTTTGTTGTGTACTCGTTGGTCATCGTGGTGGAAAATGGTAAATTGTGGGTTTTGGAGAACATCAGGTAGGTTTAGGGTGGTTTTGGGATTGGATCCGTGCTTTTTGGGGATTTTCTTCCAGTTTATGGGTGATCCCTTTATTTTTGGGGTGTTTTTGACGTGTTTTGGTGTCTCGTTTTGGGTTTTCGTTTGGTTCATGTTGGTCATCCTGGTGAAAAATTGTAAATTGTGGGTTTTGGAGAACATCAGGTAGGTTTAGGGGGACTTTTGGTGTGGATCTATGGCTTTTGGGGTTTTCTTTCGTTTTTAGGGTTTATCCCGTTTTTGTTTTGGGTGTTTTTGACTTCTTTTGGGGTCTCCGTTGGCTTTCGTTGGGTTTTCCATGGTCATCATGTTGGAAAATTGTAAATTGTGGGTTTTGGAGATCATCAGGTAGGTTTAGGGTGGTTTTGGGGTGGATCTATGATTTTGAAGGATTTTCTTCCAATTTTGGGGGTGATCCCTTTCTTTTTTTTTTTTTTTTTTTTTTTTGACGTGTTTTGTGGTCTCCGTTGGGTTTCGTTGGGTTTTCCATGGTCATCGATGTGGAAAAGTGTAAATTGTGGGTTTTGGAGAACTTCAGGTTGGTTTAGGGGGATTTTTGGTGTGGATCTATGGCTTTTGGGGTTTTCTTTCGTTGTTGGGGTTGAACCAGTTCTTTTTTGGGATGTTTTTGAGGTGTTTTGGGGTTTCTGTTGCGTTTTGTTGAGTTCCTAATGGGTTTTATGGTGGTTGGGAGTGGACTTTGGGATTTGGAGAAGATCAGGTAGGTTTAGGGTGGTTTTGGGATTGGATCCATGCTTTTTGGGGATTTTCTTCCAGTTTTGGGGGTTATCCCGTTCTTTTTTGGGGTGTTTTTGACATGTTTTGATGTCTCTGTTGGGTTTTGTTGGGTTTTCTGTTGGCATCTTGGTAGAAAAGGGTAAACTGTGGGTTTTGGAGAACTTCAGGTAGGTTTAGGGGGACTTTTGGGGTGGATTCATGGTATTTGGGGTTTTCTTCTGTTTTTTGGGGAGATCCTGTTCTTTTTTTTTTTTTTTTTTTTTTTTTTTTTTTGACATGTTTTTTGTCTCCATTGGGTTTCGTTGGGTTTTCCATGGTCATCATGGTGGAAAAGGGTAAATTTGTGGGTTTTGGAGAACATCAGGTAGGTTAAGGCTGGTTTTGGGATTGGATCTGTGCTTTTTGGGGATTTTCTTCCAGTTTATGGGTGATCCCTTTCTTTTTTGGGGTGTTTTTGACGTGTTTTCGTGTCTCCTTTTGGGTTTTCGTTTGGTTTATGTTGGTCATCATGGTGAAAATTGTAAATTTTTGGCGGGGGAATTTTCTTCCAGTTTTGGGGGTGATCCCGTTCTTTTTTGGGGTGTTTTTGACATGTTTTGGGGTCTCTGTTGGGTTTCGTTGGGTTTTCTGTTGTCATGGTGGTGGAAAAGTGTAAATTGTTGGTTTTGGAGAACTTCAGGTAGGTTTAGGCTGTTTTTGGGGTGGATCTATTTTTTGGGGGTTTTCTTTCGTTTTGGGGGGTTATCCCATTCTTTTTTGGGGTGTTTTTGACGTGTTTTGAGGTCTCCGTTTGTTTTTTTTTGGGTTTCCATTGGGTTTTCTGGTGATTGGGAGTGGATTGTACATTTAGGAGAACATCAGGTAGGTTTAAGGGTTTTTTGTGTTGTTAAATCACATTTTTTCTTCTGATTCGGTTCGCTTTTGGGGTGTTCTTGACGTGTTTTGTGGTTTCCGTTGCGTTTCGTTGAGTTTTGACAAATTGACAAATCCTTGAAGTCCCTTTTGATTGCTCACAGGCTATGCGTTGCCACTCCTTCTCCTCCCAGATATAGGACGAGCAATCGGTAATAGTCTGACGGTTGAACCAAGCTGGGAAGCCTCCTTGTGATGTCCTAACCCAGGCCCTAGGAAGGCAGCAGATTTCCCTTAGAGGAGGGTCCCTTCTACATATTGGACCCTCTGTTCCGCTGACTGATAAATCACCCACAACTAAAACTCACCTTTTCTTCCTGCTGCCTGTGGTCACTATACGGGGGGGTTGGCTTTTCCAACCCTGCCAATATCTCTGGTGGAGAGGGATTATAGCCTTTTCCATCCATCGATTGCCTTTCGGCCTCCAGGGCCTTATACCTGTTGCGCAGGTCTACCTGATAGTGTGATATGGTTGAGATTTTGATAAAATTGCAAACACAAACATTAAAGTGATTACTGGTATCTACCACAGCATTATCTACGACTATAGAATCACAATGACTTCTCATGCAAACACAACCTTTCCCAATATATACAAGTACAGTATCAAGGGTTTCATTAGGATGTATCTCAACGTGGCAAATATTTTGCTCAGTGTCAAGACAAATGTCTTGGGATTCCAGCGTGTTACTTTCACAGATGGAACTTTTTTGTTCACGCACAATGCATGCATTTACATCAATTGTTTGCCACTTTCCTCCCTTTTGATGGGCCCATACTTTATGCCCTTTAGTATAAAGTATAGTTCCATTATGATTGAGTCCTAATGCAATGATTGGCTATACATTGTATACGGTGGCATTACTTATAGTAAGTATAAAGGACACAATTTGATCATTTTCTGCATAAAAGGTAAAGTTGACTAATTGCCACCATGCTTGAAAATCTTTTTCAAATTCTGAAGCATTATCCCAAATAAATTTTCGAATTTCAGTGGGCAAAGTTCCTCCTTCTCCCTGTCTCTAATAATAGCTGCTGCTAAAGATTGTATACATTACTGCATTTGGATACAGCTCCAAGCAAGGGAGGTATTGCCTTGGCTTTTTCCAAGGGCATGTACAATTAATTTATGATATAGAAGCCATTGCTTTGCTAAAGACAATAAGGATGATTTTTATTGGATGATCAAGTTACTGTAGTCAGAAACTAAACCTAACCCTAAACTAACCCTAACACTAACCCAACCCTAAACCTAACCCTAACCCTAACGGCTGCCCGCGGATCTAAACCTAACGCTCAAACCCTAATCCTAACCCTAACCCTAACCCGAACCGAACACTAAAGCTAAACCTAACCCTAACCCTTACCGTAAACCTAACCCTAACGTAACCCTAACCCTAACCCTAACCCTATTCCTAACACTAACCCTAACCCTAACCCTAACCCTAACCCTAACCCTAACCCTAACCCTAACCCTAACCCTAACCCTAACCCTAATCTAACCGTAACCCTAACCCTAACCCTAACAAAACCCTAACCCTAACCCTAACCCTAACACTAACACTAATCCTAACCCTAACAACCCTAACCCTCTAACCCTAACCCTAACCCTAACCCCTAACCCTAGCCCTAACCCTAACCCTAACCCTAACCCTAAAAGAATTCGAATTAGAATCCGAACCCTAACCATAACGGTATCCCTAACCCTAACCCTAACCCTAACTCTAACCCTAAGACCCTAACCTTAACCCTAACCCTAACCCTAACAGAATTCTAACCCTAACCCTAACCCTAACCGTATCCCTAATCCTAACCTTAACCCTAACCCTAATCCTAACAGAACCCTAACCCTAACCGAAACCCTAAAACTAAACCTAAACCTAACCTAACCCTAACCCTAACCCTAACCCTAAACCTAAACCTAACCCTAACCCTAACCCTAACCCTAACCTTAACCCTAACCCTAACCCTAACCCTAACCCTAAACCTAACCCTAACCCTAACCCTAACCCTAACCTTAACCCTAACCCTAACCCTAACCCTAACCCTAAACCTAACCCTAACCCTAACCCTAACCCTAACCTTAACCCTAACCCTAACCCTAACCCTAACCCTAACCCTAACCCTAACCCTAACTCTAACCCTAAGACCCTAACCCTAACCCTAACCCTAACCCTAACAGAATTCTAACCCTAACCCTAACCCTAACTGTATCCCTAATCCTAACCCTAACCCTAACCCTAACCCTAACCCTAAGACCCTAACCCTAACCCTAACAACCCTAACCCTAACCCTAACACTACCCCTAACCCTAACGGTATCCCTAAACCTAACCCTTACCCTAACCCTAACCCTAACCCTAACCCTAACCCTAACCCTAACAACCCTAACCCTCTAACCCTAACCCTAACCCTAACCCTAACAGAATTCGAACCCTAACCCTAACCCTAACCCTAACCCTAACCCTAAGTCTAAACCTAAGACCCTAACCCTAACCCTAACCCTAACAGAATTCTAACCCTAACCCTAACCCTAACCGTATCCCTAATCCTAACCCTAACCCTAACCCTAACCCTAACCCTAAGACCCTAACCCTAACCCTAACCCTAACCCCTAACCCTAACACTAACCCTAACCCTAACCCTAACCCTAACCCTAACCCTAACCCTAACCCTAACCTTAACCCTAACCCTAACCCTCTAACCCTAACCCTAACGCTTACCCTAATCCTTACCCTACCCTTATCCTTACCATTACTCTATCTTTTACCCTAACTCTTAACCCTAACCCTAACCCTTACCCTAACCCTTACCATAAACCTAACCCTTTGCCTAAACCTAAACCTTATCCTCACCCTCAGCCTTACCCTAACCCTTACCCTTAGCCTTACCCTAACACTTACCCTTGCCCTAACCCTTACCCGTACCCTAATCTGAACCCAAACCCTAACCCTAATACTCTCACTCTAACCCTTACTCTAACCCTAACCACAACCCCAACCCCTAACCCTCACGCTAACCCTCTAAACCTACCCCTAACCTATCCCTAACCCTAACCCTCTAAGCCTAACCCTAACCCTCTAAGCCTAACAATAACCCCCAACCCCAACCCTCACCCGAAACCCTAACTCTAGCCCCAGCCCTAGCCCCTAACCCTAGTTCCCGAGAACTACATCTCCCGGTATGCTCTGGGCATTCAACATGGCCTCCCGGAAGTCCCGAATCCGAAAACTACATTTCCCGGTATACTCTGGGTACGCAACATGGCCTCCCAGTGCCGGAAAACTACACCTACCAGCATTCCCCGCACAGCCAGCATGGCCAATCACAGGCCGAGTGCTCCAGAACTGCATTTACCAGCACTCACTGGAACCCTCACCGCCCTTACAAAAAAAGCCTCAAGCCCTAACATCCAAAAAACCTCGAAACCCCTACAGACCTAACCCAAACTATTTACCACACTAAACCCCTGAAGACCTATGCCTAAAACCCCCAACCCAAAATCTTAGGATGCTCAAAACCCAAACCCAACCCAAAACGTTAGGAATGCTCAAAGCCCTAGCCCGAAAACTTAGGGCGCTCCAAACCCTAACCCCAAAACATTAAGACGCAAAAAACCCTAACCCAAAAACTTAGGGTAATACACCATAAATGTTTGCTCATTGTCTTTTGTATTATAAAAACAAGGAGTTCTGTTTGAGGAGCGGGAGTTGCGAAAGCTCCCTGCTGAAGTAAGGAGCTGCATAATGCTTGCCTAGACACTATGAAAATTCTTTTGCTTAATTTTCTTAAAACCGTTGGGTTTCCTTGGGTTTTCCGTGGTCATCATGGTGGAAAAGTGTAAATTGTGGGTTTTGGAGAACATCAGCTAGGTTTATGAGGACTTTTGGGGCAGATTCAAGGTTTTTAGGGTTTTCTTCTGTTTTTTTCTAGTGATCCAGTTGTTTTTCGGCGTGTTTTTGACGTGTTTTGGGTTCTCCGTTAGGTTTTGTTGGGTTCTTGTTGGTCATCATGTTGGAAAAGTGTAAATTGTGGGTTTTGGAGAACATCAGGTAGGTTTAGGGGGACTTTTGGGGTGGATTCATGGTATTTGTTTTTTTTTTCTGTTTTTTTTTTTTTGGGTGATCCCATTCTTTTTTGGGGTGTTTTTGATGTGTTTTTGGGTCTCCGTTAGGTTTTGTTGGGTTCTTGTTGGTCATCATGTTGGAAAAGTGTAAATTGTGGGTTTTGGAGAATATCAGGTGTTTTTAATTTTTTTTGGGTGGTGTATCTATGGTTTTGGGGGAATTCTTCTGTTTTTTTTTAGCGTTTTCTTCTGTTTTTGGGGTGGTCCCGTTCTTTTTTGGGGTGTTTTTGACGTGTTTTGGGTTCTCCGTTGGGTTTCGTTGGGTGTTCCGTGGTCATCATGTTGGAAAAGTGTAAATTGTGGGTTTTGGAGAACATCAGGTAGGTTTAGGGGGACTTTTGGGGTGGATTCATGATATATGGGGTTTTCTTCTGTTTTTTTTTTTTTTTTTTTTTTTTTTGGGGGGGGTGATCCAATTCATTTTGGGGGTGTTTTTGACGTGTTTTGGGGTCTCCATTGGGTTTCCTTGCGTTTTCCGTGGTCATCATGGTGGAAAAGGGTAAATTGTTGGTTTTGGAGAACATCAGGTAGGTTTAGGTTGGTTTTGGGATTGGATCTATGGTTTTGGGAGATTTTGTTTCATTTTTGGGGGTGATCCCGTTCTTTTTTGGGGTGTTTTTGACGTGTTTTGGGGTCTCCGTTGGTATTCCTTGGGTTTTCCATGGTCATGGTGGTGGAAAAGTGTAAATTGTGGGTTTTGGAGAACTTCAGGTAGGTTTAGGGGAATTTTGGGGTGGATTCATGGTATTTGGTCTTTTCTTCTCTTTTTTTGGGTGATCCTGTTCTTTTTTGGGGTGTTTATGACGTGTTTTGGGGTCTCCGTTGGGTTTTAGTTGGGTTCTTGTTGGTCATCATGGTGAAAAAGGGTAAATTGTGGGTTTTGGAGAACATCAGGTAGGCTTAGGGGGACTTTTGGGGCAGAGTCATGTTTTTTGGTGTTTTCTTCTGTTTCTTGGGGTGGTCCCGTTCTTTTTTGGGAAATTTTTGAGGTGTTTGGGGGTCTCCGTTGGGTTTTGTTGTGTACTCGTTGGTCATCGTGGTGGAAAATGGTAAATTGTGGGTTTTGGAGAACATCAGGTAGGTTTAGGGTGGTTTTGGGATTGGATCCGTGCTTTTTGGGGATTTTCTTCCAGTTTATGGGTGATCCCTTTATTTTTGGGGTGTTTTTGACGTGTTTTGGTGTCTCGTTTTGGGTTTTCGTTTGGTTCATGTTGGTCATCCTGGTGAAAAATTGTAAATTGTGGGTTTTGGAGAACATCAGGTAGGTTTAGGGGGACTTTTGGTGTGGATCTATGGCTTTTGGGGTTTTCTTTCGTTTTTAGGGTTTATCCCGTTTTTGTTTTGGGTGTTTTTGACTTCTTTTGGGGTCTCCGTTGGGTTTCGTTGGGTTTTCCATGGTCATCATGTTGGAAAATTGTAAATTGTGGGTTTTGGAGATCATCAGGTAGGTTTAGGGTGGTTTTGGGGTGGATCTATGATTTTGAAGGATTTTCTTCCAATTTTGGGGGTGATCCCTTTCTTTTTTTTTTTTTTTTTTTTTTTTGACGTGTTTTGTGGTCTCCGTTGGGTTTCGTTGGGTTTTCCATGGTCATCGATGTGGAAAAGTGTAAATTGTGGGTTTTGGAGAACTTCAGGTTGGTTTAGGGGGATTTTTGGTGTGGATCTATGGCTTTTGGGGTTTTCTTTCGTTGTTGGGGTTGAACCAGTTCTTTTTTGGGATGTTTTTGAGGTGTTTTGGGGTTTCTGTTGCGTTTTGTTGAGTTCCTAATGGGTTTTATGGTGGTTGGGAGTGGACTTTGGGATTTGGAGAAGATCAGGTAGGTTTAGGGTGGTTTTGGGATTGGATCCATGCTTTTTGGGGATTTTCTTCCAGTTTTGGGGGTTATCCCGTTCTTTTTTGGGGTGTTTTTGACATGTTTTGATGTCTCTGTTGGGTTTTGTTGGGTTTTCTGTTGGCATCTTGGTAGAAAAGGGTAAACTGTGGGTTTTGGAGAACTTCAGGTAGGTTTAGGGGGACTTTTGGGGTGGATTCATGGTATTTGGGGTTTTCTTCTGTTTTTTGGGGAGATCCTGTTCTTTTTTTTTTTTTTTTTTTTTTTTTTTTTTTGACATGTTTTTTGTCTCCATTGGGTTTCGTTGGGTTTTCCATGGTCATCATGGTGGAAAAGGGTAAATTTGTGGGTTTTGGAGAACATCAGGTAGGTTAAGGCTGGTTTTGGGATTGGATCTGTGCTTTTTGGGGATTTTCTTCCAGTTTATGGGTGATCCCTTTCTTTTTTGGGGTGTTTTTGACGTGTTTTCGTGTCTCCTTTTGGGTTTTCGTTTGGTTTATGTTGGTCATCATGGTGAAAATTGTAAATTTTTGGCGGGGGAATTTTCTTCCAGTTTTGGGGGTGATCCCGTTCTTTTTTGGGGTGTTTTTGACATGTTTTGGGGTCTCTGTTGGGTTTCGTTGGGTTTTCTGTTGTCATGGTGGTGGAAAAGTGTAAATTGTTGGTTTTGGAGAACTTCAGGTAGGTTTAGGCTGTTTTTGGGGTGGATCTATTTTTTGGGGGTTTTCTTTCGTTTTGGGGGGTTATCCCATTCTTTTTTGGGGTGTTTTTGACGTGTTTTGAGGTCTCCGTTTGTTTTTTTTTGGGTTTCCATTGGGTTTTCTGGTGATTGGGAGTGGATTGTACATTTAGGAGAACATCAGGTAGGTTTAAGGGTTTTTTGTGTTGTTAAATCACATTTTTTCTTCTGATTCGGTTCGCTTTTGGGGTGTTCTTGACGTGTTTTGTGGTTTCCGTTGCGTTTCGTTGAGTTTTGACAAATTGACAAATCCTTGAAGTCCCTTTTGATTGCTCACAGGCTATGCGTTGCCACTCCTTCTCCTCCCAGATATAGGACGAGCAATCGGTAATAGTCTGACGGTTGAACCAAGCTGGGAAGCCTCCTTGTGATGTCCTAACCCAGGCCCTAGGAAGGCAGCAGATTTCCCTTAGAGGAGGGTCCCTTCTACATATTGGACCCTCTGTTCCGCTGACTGATAAATCACCCACAACTAAAACTCACCTTTTCTTCCTGCTGCCTGTGGTCACTATACGGGGGGGTTGGCTTTTCCAACCCTGCCAATATCTCTGGTGGAGAGGGATTATAGCCTTTTCCATCCATCGATTGCCTTTCGGCCTCCAGGGCCTTATACCTGTTGCGCAGGTCTACCTGATAGTGTGATATGGTTGAGATTTTGATAAAATTGCAAACACAAACATTAAAGTGATTACTGGTATCTACCACAGCATTATCTACGACTATAGAATCACAATGACTTCTCATGCAAACACAACCTTTCCCAATATATACAAGTACAGTATCAAGGGTTTCATTAGGATGTATCTCAACGTGGCAAATATTTTGCTCAGTGTCAAGACAAATGTCTTGGGATTCCAGCGTGTTACTTTCACAGATGGAACTTTTTTGTTCACGCACAATGCATGCATTTACATCAATTGTTTGCCACTTTCCTCCCTTTTGATGGGCCCATACTTTATGCCCTTTAGTATAAAGTATAGTTCCATTATGATTGAGTCCTAATGCAATGATTGGCTATACATTGTATACGGTGGCATTACTTATAGTAAGTATAAAGGACACAATTTGATCATTTTCTGCATAAAAGGTAAAGTTGACTAATTGCCACCATGCTTGAAAATCTTTTTCAAATTCTGAAGCATTATCCCAAATAAATTTTCGAATTTCAGTGGGCAAAGTTCCTCCTTCTCCCTGTCTCTAATAATAGCTGCTGCTAAAGATTGTATACATTACTGCATTTGGATACAGCTCCAAGCAAGGGAGGTATTGCCTTGGCTTTTTCCAAGGGCATGTACAATTAATTTATGATATAGAAGCCATTGCTTTGCTAAAGACAATAAGGATGATTTTTATTGGATGATCAAGTTACTGTAGTCAGAAACTAAACCTAACCCTAAACTAACCCTAACACTAACCCAACCCTAAACCTAACCCTAACCCTAACGGCTGCCCGCGGATCTAAACCTAACGCTCAAACCCTAATCCTAACCCTAACCCTAACCCGAACCGAACACTAAAGCTAAACCTAACCCTAACCCTTACCGTAAACCTAACCCTAACGTAACCCTAACCCTAACCCTAACCCTATTCCTAACACTAACCCTAACCCTAACCCTAACCCTAACCCTAACCCTAACCCTAACCCTAACCCTAACCCTAACCCTAACCCTAATCTAACCGTAACCCTAACCCTAACCCTAACAAAACCCTAACCCTAACCCTAACCCTAACACTAACACTAATCCTAACCCTAACAACCCTAACCCTCTAACCCTAACCCTAACCCTAACCCCTAACCCTAGCCCTAACCCTAACCCTAACCCTAACCCTAAAAGAATTCGAATTAGAATCCGAACCCTAACCATAACGGTATCCCTAACCCTAACCCTAACCCTAACTCTAACCCTAAGACCCTAACCTTAACCCTAACCCTAACCCTAACAGAATTCTAACCCTAACCCTAACCCTAACCGTATCCCTAATCCTAACCTTAACCCTAACCCTAATCCTAACAGAACCCTAACCCTAACCGAAACCCTAAAACTAAACCTAAACCTAACCTAACCCTAACCCTAACCCTAACCCTAAACCTAAACCTAACCCTAACCCTAACCCTAACCCTAACCTTAACCCTAACCCTAACCCTAACCCTAACCCTAAACCTAACCCTAACCCTAACCCTAACCCTAACCTTAACCCTAACCCTAACCCTAACCCTAACCCTAAACCTAACCCTAACCCTAACCCTAACCCTAACCTTAACCCTAACCCTAACCCTAACCCTAACCCTAACCCTAACCCTAACCCTAACTCTAACCCTAAGACCCTAACCCTAACCCTAACCCTAACCCTAACAGAATTCTAACCCTAACCCTAACCCTAACTGTATCCCTAATCCTAACCCTAACCCTAACCCTAACCCTAACCCTAAGACCCTAACCCTAACCCTAACAACCCTAACCCTAACCCTAACACTACCCCTAACCCTAACGGTATCCCTAAACCTAACCCTTACCCTAACCCTAACCCTAACCCTAACCCTAACCCTAACCCTAACAACCCTAACCCTCTAACCCTAACCCTAACCCTAACCCTAACAGAATTCGAACCCTAACCCTAACCCTAACCCTAACCCTAACCCTAAGTCTAAACCTAAGACCCTAACCCTAACCCTAACCCTAACAGAATTCTAACCCTAACCCTAACCCTAACCGTATCCCTAATCCTAACCCTAACCCTAACCCTAACCCTAACCCTAAGACCCTAACCCTAACCCTAACCCTAACCCCTAACCCTAACACTAACCCTAACCCTAACCCTAACCCTAACCCTAACCCTAACCCTAACCCTAACCTTAACCCTAACCCTAACCCTCTAACCCTAACCCTAACGCTTACCCTAATCCTTACCCTACCCTTATCCTTACCATTACTCTATCTTTTACCCTAACTCTTAACCCTAACCCTAACCCTTACCCTAACCCTTACCATAAACCTAACCCTTTGCCTAAACCTAAACCTTATCCTCACCCTCAGCCTTACCCTAACCCTTACCCTTAGCCTTACCCTAACACTTACCCTTGCCCTAACCCTTACCCGTACCCTAATCTGAACCCAAACCCTAACCCTAATACTCTCACTCTAACCCTTACTCTAACCCTAACCACAACCCCAACCCCTAACCCTCACGCTAACCCTCTAAACCTACCCCTAACCTATCCCTAACCCTAACCCTCTAAGCCTAACCCTAACCCTCTAAGCCTAACAATAACCCCCAACCCCAACCCTCACCCGAAACCCTAACTCTAGCCCCAGCCCTAGCCCCTAACCCTAGTTCCCGAGAACTACATCTCCCGGTATGCTCTGGGCATTCAACATGGCCTCCCGGAAGTCCCGAATCCGAAAACTACATTTCCCGGTATACTCTGGGTACGCAACATGGCCTCCCAGTGCCGGAAAACTACACCTACCAGCATTCCCCGCACAGCCAGCATGGCCAATCACAGGCCGAGTGCTCCAGAACTGCATTTACCAGCACTCACTGGAACCCTCACCGCCCTTACAAAAAAAGCCTCAAGCCCTAACATCCAAAAAACCTCGAAACCCCTACAGACCTAACCCAAACTATTTACCACACTAAACCCCTGAAGACCTATGCCTAAAACCCCCAACCCAAAATCTTAGGATGCTCAAAACCCAAACCCAACCCAAAACGTTAGGAATGCTCAAAGCCCTAGCCCGAAAACTTAGGGCGCTCCAAACCCTAACCCCAAAACATTAAGACGCAAAAAACCCTAACCCAAAAACTTAGGGTAATACACCATAAATGTTTGCTCATTGTCTTTTGTATTATAAAAACAAGGAGTTCTGTTTGAGGAGCGGGAGTTGCGAAAGCTCCCTGCTGAAGTAAGGAGCTGCATAATGCTTGCCTAGACACTATGAAAATTCTTTTGCTTAATTTTCTTAAAACCGTTGGGTTTCCTTGGGTTTTCCGTGGTCATCATGGTGGAAAAGTGTAAATTGTGGGTTTTGGAGAACATCAGCTAGGTTTATGAGGACTTTTGGGGCAGATTCAAGGTTTTTAGGGTTTTCTTCTGTTTTTTTCTAGTGATCCAGTTGTTTTTCGGCGTGTTTTTGACGTGTTTTGGGTTCTCCGTTAGGTTTTGTTGGGTTCTTGTTGGTCATCATGTTGGAAAAGTGTAAATTGTGGGTTTTGGAGAACATCAGGTAGGTTTAGGGGGACTTTTGGGGTGGATTCATGGTATTTGTTTTTTTTTTCTGTTTTTTTTTTTTTGGGTGATCCCATTCTTTTTTGGGGTGTTTTTGATGTGTTTTTGGGTCTCCGTTAGGTTTTGTTGGGTTCTTGTTGGTCATCATGTTGGAAAAGTGTAAATTGTGGGTTTTGGAGAATATCAGGTGTTTTTAATTTTTTTTGGGTGGTGTATCTATGGTTTTGGGGGAATTCTTCTGTTTTTTTTTAGCGTTTTCTTCTGTTTTTGGGGTGGTCCCGTTCTTTTTTGGGGTGTTTTTGACGTGTTTTGGGTTCTCCGTTGGGTTTCGTTGGGTGTTCCGTGGTCATCATGTTGGAAAAGTGTAAATTGTGGGTTTTGGAGAACATCAGGTAGGTTTAGGGGGACTTTTGGGGTGGATTCATGATATATGGGGTTTTCTTCTGTTTTTTTTTTTTTTTTTTTTTTTTTTGGGGGGGGTGATCCAATTCATTTTGGGGGTGTTTTTGACGTGTTTTGGGGTCTCCATTGGGTTTCCTTGCGTTTTCCGTGGTCATCATGGTGGAAAAGGGTAAATTGTTGGTTTTGGAGAACATCAGGTAGGTTTAGGTTGGTTTTGGGATTGGATCTATGGTTTTGGGAGATTTTGTTTCATTTTTGGGGGTGATCCCGTTCTTTTTTGGGGTGTTTTTGACGTGTTTTGGGGTCTCCGTTGGTATTCCTTGGGTTTTCCATGGTCATGGTGGTGGAAAAGTGTAAATTGTGGGTTTTGGAGAACTTCAGGTAGGTTTAGGGGAATTTTGGGGTGGATTCATGGTATTTGGTCTTTTCTTCTCTTTTTTTGGGTGATCCTGTTCTTTTTTGGGGTGTTTATGACGTGTTTTGGGGTCTCCGTTGGGTTTTAGTTGGGTTCTTGTTGGTCATCATGGTGAAAAAGGGTAAATTGTGGGTTTTGGAGAACATCAGGTAGGCTTAGGGGGACTTTTGGGGCAGAGTCATGTTTTTTGGTGTTTTCTTCTGTTTCTTGGGGTGGTCCCGTTCTTTTTTGGGAAATTTTTGAGGTGTTTGGGGGTCTCCGTTGGGTTTTGTTGTGTACTCGTTGGTCATCGTGGTGGAAAATGGTAAATTGTGGGTTTTGGAGAACATCAGGTAGGTTTAGGGTGGTTTTGGGATTGGATCCGTGCTTTTTGGGGATTTTCTTCCAGTTTATGGGTGATCCCTTTATTTTTGGGGTGTTTTTGACGTGTTTTGGTGTCTCGTTTTGGGTTTTCGTTTGGTTCATGTTGGTCATCCTGGTGAAAAATTGTAAATTGTGGGTTTTGGAGAACATCAGGTAGGTTTAGGGGGACTTTTGGTGTGGATCTATGGCTTTTGGGGTTTTCTTTCGTTTTTAGGGTTTATCCCGTTTTTGTTTTGGGTGTTTTTGACTTCTTTTGGGGTCTCCGTTGGCTTTCGTTGGGTTTTCCATGGTCATCATGTTGGAAAATTGTAAATTGTGGGTTTTGGAGATCATCAGGTAGGTTTAGGGTGGTTTTGGGGTGGATCTATGATTTTGAAGGATTTTCTTCCAATTTTGGGGGTGATCCCTTTCTTTTTTTTTTTTTTTTTTTTTTTTGACGTGTTTTGTGGTCTCCGTTGGGTTTCGTTGGGTTTTCCATGGTCATCGATGTGGAAAAGTGTAAATTGTGGGTTTTGGAGAACTTCAGGTTGGTTTAGGGGGATTTTTGGTGTGGATCTATGGCTTTTGGGGTTTTCTTTCGTTGTTGGGGTTGAACCAGTTCTTTTTTGGGATGTTTTTGAGGTGTTTTGGGGTTTCTGTTGCGTTTTGTTGAGTTCCTAATGGGTTTTATGGTGGTTGGGAGTGGACTTTGGGATTTGGAGAAGATCAGGTAGGTTTAGGGTGGTTTTGGGATTGGATCCATGCTTTTTGGGGATTTTCTTCCAGTTTTGGGGGTTATCCCGTTCTTTTTTGGGGTGTTTTTGACATGTTTTGATGTCTCTGTTGGGTTTTGTTGGGTTTTCTGTTGGCATCTTGGTAGAAAAGGGTAAACTGTGGGTTTTGGAGAACTTCAGGTAGGTTTAGGGGGACTTTTGGGGTGGATTCATGGTATTTGGGGTTTTCTTCTGTTTTTTGGGGAGATCCTGTTCTTTTTTTTTTTTTTTTTTTTTTTTTTTTTTTTGACATGTTTTTTGTCTCCATTGGGTTTCGTTGGGTTTTCCATGGTCATCATGGTGGAAAAGGGTAAATTTGTGGGTTTTGGAGAACATCAGGTAGGTTAAGGCTGGTTTTGGGATTGGATCTGTGCTTTTTGGGGATTTTCTTCCAGTTTATGGGTGATCCCTTTCTTTTTTGGGGTGTTTTTGACGTGTTTTCGTGTCTCCTTTTGGGTTTTCGTTTGGTTTATGTTGGTCATCATGGTGAAAATTGTAAATTTTTGGCGGGGGAATTTTCTTCCAGTTTTGGGGGTGATCCCGTTCTTTTTTGGGGTGTTTTTGACATGTTTTGGGGTCTCTGTTGGGTTTCGTTGGGTTTTCTGTTGTCATGGTGGTGGAAAAGTGTAAATTGTTGGTTTTGGAGAACTTCAGGTAGGTTTAGGCTGTTTTTGGGGTGGATCTATTTTTTGGGGGTTTTCTTTCGTTTTGGGGGGTTATCCCATTCTTTTTTGGGGTGTTTTTGACGTGTTTTGAGGTCTCCGTTTGTTTTTTTTTGGGTTTCCATTGGGTTTTCTGGTGATTGGGAGTGGATTGTACATTTAGGAGAACATCAGGTAGGTTTAAGGGTTTTTTGTGTTGTTAAATCACATTTTTTCTTCTGATTCGGTTCGCTTTTGGGGTGTTCTTGACGTGTTTTGTGGTTTCCGTTGCGTTTCGTTGAGTTTTGACAAATTGACAAATCCTTGAAGTCCCTTTTGATTGCTCACAGGCTATGCGTTGCCACTCCTTCTCCTCCCAGATATAGGACGAGCAATCGGTAATAGTCTGACGGTTGAACCAAGCTGGGAAGCCTCCTTGTGATGTCCTAACCCAGGCCCTAGGAAGGCAGCAGATTTCCCTTAGAGGAGGGTCCCTTCTACATATTGGACCCTCTGTTCCGCTGACTGATAAATCACCCACAACTAAAACTCACCTTTTCTTCCTGCTGCCTGTGGTCACTATACGGGGGGGTTGGCTTTTCCAACCCTGCCAATATCTCTGGTGGAGAGGGATTATAGCCTTTTCCATCCATCGATTGCCTTTCGGCCTCCAGGGCCTTATACCTGTTGCGCAGGTCTACCTGATAGTGTGATATGGTTGAGATTTTGATAAAATTGCAAACACAAACATTAAAGTGATTACTGGTATCTACCACAGCATTATCTACGACTATAGAATCACAATGACTTCTCATGCAAACACAACCTTTCCCAATATATACAAGTACAGTATCAAGGGTTTCATTAGGATGTATCTCAACGTGGCAAATATTTTGCTCAGTGTCAAGACAAATGTCTTGGGATTCCAGCGTGTTACTTTCACAGATGGAACTTTTTTGTTCACGCACAATGCATGCATTTACATCAATTGTTTGCCACTTTCCTCCCTTTTGATGGGCCCATACTTTATGCCCTTTAGTATAAAGTATAGTTCCATTATGATTGAGTCCTAATGCAATGATTGGCTATACATTGTATACGGTGGCATTACTTATAGTAAGTATAAAGGACACAATTTGATCATTTTCTGCATAAAAGGTAAAGTTGACTAATTGCCACCATGCTTGAAAATCTTTTTCAAATTCTGAAGCATTATCCCAAATAAATTTTCGAATTTCAGTGGGCAAAGTTCCTCCTTCTCCCTGTCTCTAATAATAGCTGCTGCTAAAGATTGTATACATTACTGCATTTGGATACAGCTCCAAGCAAGGGAGGTATTGCCTTGGCTTTTTCCAAGGGCATGTACAATTAATTTATGATATAGAAGCCATTGCTTTGCTAAAGACAATAAGGATGATTTTTATTGGATGATCAAGTTACTGTAGTCAGAAACTAAACCTAACCCTAAACTAACCCTAACACTAACCCAACCCTAAACCTAACCCTAACCCTAACGGCTGCCCGCGGATCTAAACCTAACGCTCAAACCCTAATCCTAACCCTAACCCTAACCCGAACCGAACACTAAAGCTAAACCTAACCCTAACCCTTACCGTAAACCTAACCCTAACGTAACCCTAACCCTAACCCTAACCCTATTCCTAACACTAACCCTAACCCTAACCCTAACCCTAACCCTAACCCTAACCCTAACCCTAACCCTAACCCTAATCTAACCGTAACCCTAACCCTAACCCTAACAAAACCCTAACCCTAACCCTAACCCTAACACTAACACTAATCCTAACCCTAACAACCCTAACCCTCTAACCCTAACCCTAACCCTAACCCCTAACCCTAGCCCTAACCCTAACCCTAACCCTAACCCTAAAAGAATTCGAATTAGAATCCGAACCCTAACCATAACGGTATCCCTAACCCTAACCCTAACCCTAACTCTAACCCTAAGACCCTAACCTTAACCCTAACCCTAACCCTAACAGAATTCTAACCCTAACCCTAACCCTAACCGTATCCCTAATCCTAACCTTAACCCTAACCCTAATCCTAACAGAACCCTAACCCTAACCGAAACCCTAAAACTAAACCTAAACCTAACCTAACCCTAACCCTAACCCTAACCCTAAACCTAACCCTAACCCTAACCCTAACCCTAACCTTAACCCTAACCCTAACCCTAACCCTAACCCTAAACCTAACCCTAACCCTAACCCTAACCCTAACCTTAACCCTAACCCTAACCCTAACCCTAACCCTAAACCTAACCCTAACCCTAACCCTAACCCTAACCTTAACCCTAACCCTAACCCTAACCCTAACCCTAACCCTAACCCTAACCCTAACTCTAACCCTAAGACCCTAACCCTAACCCTAACCCTAACCCTAACAGAATTCTAACCCTAACCCTAACCCTAACTGTATCCCTAATCCTAACCCTAACCCTAACCCTAACCCTAACCCTAAGACCCTAACCCTAACCCTAACAACCCTAACCCTAACCCTAACACTACCCCTAACCCTAACGGTATCCCTAAACCTAACCCTTACCCTAACCCTAACCCTAACCCTAACCCTAACCCTAACCCTAACCCTAACAACCCTAACCCTCTAACCCTAACCCTAACCCTAACCCTAACAGAATTCGAACCCTAACCCTAACCCTAACCCTAACCCTAACCCTAAGTCTAAACCTAAGACCCTAACCCTAACCCTAACCCTAACAGAATTCTAACCCTAACCCTAACCCTAACCGTATCCCTAATCCTAACCCTAACCCTAACCCTAACCCTAACCCTAAGACCCTAACCCTAACCCTAACCCTAACCACTAACCCTAACACTAACCCTAACCCTAACCCTAACCCTAACCCTAACCCTAACCCTAACCTTAACCCTAACCCTAACCCTCTAACCCTAACCCTAACGCTTACCCTAATCCTTACCCTACCCTTATCCTTACCATTACTCTATCTTTTACCCTAACTCTTAACCCTAACCCTAACCCTTACCCTAACCCTTACCATAAACCTAACCCTTTGCCTAAACCTAAACCTTATCCTCACCCTCAGCCTTACCCTAACCCTTACCCTTAGCCTTACCCTAACACTTACCCTTGCCCTAACCCTTACCCGTACCCTAATCTGAACCCAAACCCTAACCCTAATACTCTCACTCTAACCCTTACTCTAACCCTAACCACAACCCCAACCCCTAACCCTCACGCTAACCCTCTAAACCTACCCCTAACCTATCCCTAACCCTAACCCTCTAAGCCTAACCCTAACCCTCTAAGCCTAACAATAACCCCCAACCCCAACCCTCACCCGAAACCCTAACTCTAGCCCCAGCCCTAGCCCCTAACCCTAGTTCCCGAGAACTACATCTCCCGGTATGCTCTGGGCATTCAACATGGCCTCCCGGAAGTCCCGAATCCGAAAACTACATTTCCCGGTATACTCTGGGTACGCAACATGGCCTCCCAGTGCCGGAAAACTACACCTACCAGCATTCCCCGCACAGCCAGCATGGCCAATCACAGGCCGAGTGCTCGAGAACTGCATTTACCAGCACTCACTGGAACCCTCACCGCCCTTACAAAAAAAGCCTCAAGCCCTAACATCCAAAAAACCTCGAAACCCCTACAGACCTAACCCAAACTATTTACCACACTAAACCCCTGAAGACCTATGCCTAAAACCCCCAACCCAAAATCTTAGGATGCTCAAAACCCAAACCCAACCCAAAACGTTAGGAATGCTCAAAGCCCTAGCCCGAAAACTTAGGGCGCTCCAAACCCTAACCCCAAAACATTAAGACGCAAAAAACCCTAACCCAAAAACTTAGGGTAATACACCATAAATGTTTGCTCATTGTCTTTTGTATTATAAAAACAAGGAGTTCTGTTTGAGGAGCGGGAGTTGCGAAAGCTCCCTGCTGAAGTAAGGAGCTTCATAATGCTTGCCTAGACATTATGAAAATTCTTTTGCTTAACGTAACAAAAAATAGACCCCCCAACCCATTCTCCTTCTGCATCTCAGTTGCCTCTTTTGTTCAAAGACACTGTTGCAAAGCTCATGTAACCATCTCCTGATAAGTTGCTAAAGTAGTGTATCGACATACATGCCTTCCTGTCTAACGCTGGGCCAACATGACCAAATAATAAAAGAAGTTGAACCACAACGCCGAGGAAGACTACGGCCTTCATCTTCACGACCACCAGAGGGACAGAGACGACCCCCTAGCAACAGTGCGCGCAGTCGCAGAATATACCAGGATGTGCTGCGTAATCCTGGAATTAGCAAAATATAAATAAAAAGGGACTCTGGCGGGGGTGAGGTGCGTGCCGTTGGCGGAGCTGAGACTCCCCGGCCGCCCAGTGCTGTTTTGCTTGATGTTTGCTCACTCAATAAATTCCTTTCTATGATTAATACAATGCTCTATGAAAATTAATTAAGGGGGCAACTTATAACACTTTGGACGCTCAAAACCCTATCCCGAAAACATTAGGACGCTCCAAACTCTATCCAGAAAACTTAGGACTCTCCAAACCCTATTCCAAAAACTTAGGACGCTCAAAACCCTATCCTGGAAACATTGAGATGCTCAAAACCCTTTCCCGAAATCTTAGGATGCTCCAAACCCTATCCTGGAAACATTAAGATGCTCAAAACCCTAACCCAATTACTTAGGATGCTTGAAAGCCTATCCCAAAAAATTAGGGCACACAAAAGCCTAACCCCAAAAATTAAGATGCTCAAAATCCAAACCCCCAAAATTAGGATACTCAAAACCCTGGACCTGGAGAACCTAACCTGAAAAAACAAAACAAAACAAAACAAAAAAAAGATCTTAAAACCCTAACCGTAAATAACTGACCAAAAATAAAACCTTAAGACTCTAACCCTAAAAAACATATCAACACTACAACCCAAAAAACTCTAATACCCTAACACGCTAACCCTGAAACCCTTAAAACCCTAACCCCCAAACCCTTAAAACCCTAACCGTTAAAACTCCAACCCTAAAAACCTTAAAATCCTAAACATAAACCCTGAAACCCCTTACCCTGAAACCCAACCCTAGTGCCCAATCCCTGAAACCTTAAAACCCTGAATCAATCTGTAGCAAATAGCATAGGCTGAGTCGAGGATCTCAGTACAGTAGCATTATTATTCGAGATTACAATGGCGGGTGTCCCACAAGCAGGAGGGTGCCTACCAGTTCCATACACAGTTTATACACTTTTTTTTTCTGCCGAGGACCGGGACCCTCCCGACCCTCCCCTGTTTCCCCTTTAACTGTGCTATTCAAGGTTCATAATCTAGCTGGTGCTTCACAGAAAATACACAGCTGCTGGCCTGTTACAAGTCACATTTCTTTTGAGGTTTTTACTCTTTGAGGTGGTAATGTTTCTTATGCCGTGATTTCCACCTAATTGCTGTAAGGATTCTGGTTGTCTGCGTTTTACAAGGTTGTCTGTTATAATAAATAAAAGTCCCAAATAGGATTACAATCAAAGTTTACAATTCACTGAATGAATAGAGGTAAGCAAACAGTGCTGGGTACGCCGGGAGTCTCTGCTCCACCAAGACGCGCACCAGTTATACACCAGTTACCTCCCTTAAGGGATATAGAGAAGCCCTCTCAGATACTTCCGTCCTGCTTCTCCTGCATGCGGCCGGAGGTCGGTCTAATTCTGGTGCTGTTGGTGGTGGAAGCTGGGGCAACGGTGGTACTGGTGGCGATACCACAGCCACCGGAGGGGGAGCCGCCGGGGGTGGATTGTTAGGATATGGAGGTGGTAGCTTATCCAACGGCTCGCGTTTATCTTCTTTTTCTTTTTCATGTTCTTCTTGTTCTTCATATTTCTTACCTGCTTTTAGTGTAAATATTGAGGCTGGAAAAGGACGTGAAGTCCTCCTGATCCATAATCCTGCATAATCACTTTCTTCCTGGCTAAAAGGTTCCTTTGAATTAACATGGATATTTAAGGCCTGGCAAATCCAGTCTTCGAAGGTTCCAAAAACAGGCCAAAAGACATGTAGTCTTAAAGGCTCCTTTGGCCATTCTGTCACACAATACTGGACCATTTTTAATTTACTTTTTCCTTTTCTGGGGTCCCTATCATTCCAATTTCTAATCGTTATTCCTAATGGACTTTCTGGTGGTATGACTGGTAATTTGCTCCCTTTCTTCTGGTCTCTGGTCTTCAATTTTGTCTGACCCATCTAGGAATTTTACTATGGCAATTCCCACAGCCCTTGGTTACCTTAGTAAGAGTGTCTTGCAGGGGGTCGAGGACCTATCACACACCCACAAATCCTATAGGAATCCCTTCGGTCCTTCACCGGCCAAGTCCCTCGCGGGAGATTGGAACCGCGGTTAGAAGACCTCCACAATCGCTTCGGAACTAAGTTCCATCTCAGTCACACTCTTACACACACAGGCAACCGAACCCCACCCAACCGAACGGTATACGCTTTAAATGCTTACGACTCCGTCATCTTCGTTCGGATCTTCACACACACAATTATGGGCAAAATATAGTGCTGCAGCTGGCAAGGGAGCTGAAAAAAAGAATCAGAAACTTTGCTTACCTTTATTCAGGTTTAAGATGCCATTAGTTCCGACCTGACTCAAACAGCAGCCACCAAATGGTGGGGGTGCCTCTCCTAGATCAAACCAGAAATCAGGAACCAAAGCCCTCCCGGACGAGAGCCCACTTGTAATAAATGACTGGGTCCCAAATAGGATTGCAATTGAAATTTACAATTTATTAAATGAATAGAGGTAAGCAAGCAGCGCTGGGTGCGCCAGGAGTCTCTGCTCCACCAAGACGCACACAAGTTACATTAGGCGGCTGGTTTTTATGCTGCTAGGCTAATACATATTCATTACTACTTCTACAAAAGGCAGGGTTATTCTAATTAGTTCCCAGAATCCAAACCCTCCCACTGGTGCAGGCGTTATCAGTCTCCGGTGGTCCCTCTGGGGGCCGCTCGTACTGAAGGCTCGTAGTCTTCCTCCCAGGCTTTTCTCTTGTCCATCTCCTTTGTCCATCTTGGCTGGATGGCAGACACTTGCATAGTGTCCCATGCAACAGTTGTAATAGTTAGCAGTTATTCTGAAACCCCTTTGTTCTCTTATCCTCTATTGACCGGAATTGCTGGACCATTCCTTTGCAAGATTCAAGAACTATATATATTAACCACTCTGGTTTTCTTAGACTTTTCATCATATCATGCGGCCCTAGCATTGTTCCATATTGACACGAATCAGATGAACTCATTTCACACTGTTAAGCTGTCTTATCACTGCAAGCATATCTCAATACCACCTTCCTTCCCTCTACAGGATGTAACTGCGCAAAAACAACATTTTTATTCCCACAACCTTGATCCCCTTACCCTGAAATCCTTATTCCCCTTAAACATAGCAAATCTAACCACAACCCTAACCCTTATTATCAACCCCCTAACGCTAATGACACTGACCTTAATCCAAACCCCAACCTGCCCCTAACCCCAGACAACCAACAACGAAACACACACACACAAAGATGGAAACTACAAAAAAGGCAAAACCCTGGATACAGGGCCCAAATCACAAATACGCAACCAAAATGCTACAGAAAAGCCCCAGATGCAGGCCCCAAATGCTACTGCTAGGCCTCAAAAGCTCAAGATGCATCCCAAAGCAAAAATGCAGACCCCAAACGTTACAGAAAAGCCCCCAAACCCAGGCTGCACAAGTCTACAAGCAGGCCCCAAACTGCCAACAGAAGCAGGCACCAACCACACCCAGATGCAGATCCCAACTGCCCACAAGCAGCTCCTACCCCACCACCCCCTCCCAAGAACTGGACTCCACCCAGACACTGGCCCAAGACCCGGGCCCGCCCCCCGCCACCCCCCCTACCCTCCCCCCGCCACAGGTGTACAAGCAGCTCACAACCCGCCCCTTCAGAGACCGGTCCCACTCCCCCCCCCCCCCCCCCCCAAGACATGGGATGCGGAGGTGTACAACCAACTCCCAACTCCCTCCCCCTCAAAGGGAGGCCCCAAAGACCCCCAAATGGAGGCTCCTAGAGTGAACAAGCACCTCCCAACTCCCCCAGGCACAGCCCCCCCCCCCCCCCCCCAAACACAGGCCACAGAGGTGTATAAACAGCCCAGACCCCCCTCCAAGACCATGGCCTCTATAGTGTACAAGCAGCTCCCAACCACCCACAGATGCAGGCCCCAACCCTTTTCAAAAGGGAGGCACCTAGAATGCATGAGCAACTCCCAACCCCCCTCAAATAAAGACCCCAAAAGTGTACAAGTAGCTCCCCACCAGAGACAGGACCCAAAGGTGTACAACCAGTTCCCAACACCCCTGAGACACAGGCCCCAACCCCCTCCCCAGACACAGGGACCCAAATTCTACAAGCAGCTCCCAACCCCTACCAGGCAGGCCCCCTACCCTATACAAGCAGCTCCCAACCCTCCCCCCCCCCCCCCGAGGGAGGCCCCCAAGCCCCCCACAAACACAGGCCCCTACAGTGTACAGGCAGCTCCCAGCCACCCCCAGATGCTGGCCCCAAAGTTGTACAAACAGCTCCCAGCCACCCTGCAGAAACAGATTCCTACATTGTACAAGCAGTTCCCAGCCCGCTAGACACAGGCCCTGACCCCCCACAGATGCAGGCCCCAAAGGTGTAAAAGCAGCTCCCACCCCTCCCCCAGACGCAGGTCCCAAGCCCCCCCCCCCAAACACAGGCCCCTACAACCAGCACCCAACCCCCTACCCCCGATGCCAGGCCCAAAGGTGTAGAAGCAGCTCCAAACCTCCTCCCTCAACCCAGGCTCCAACAGTGTACAAGCAGCTCCCAACCAACCCTCCCCTTCCCCCCCCCCCCCCCCCCCGACACAGGCTCCAAAGGAATACAAAGAGCTCCCACCCCTCCCCCAGATGCTGGTCTCAACCCCCCCCCGCCCCCAGAAGCAGGCCCCAAAGGTGTAGAGTCAGCTCCCAACCCCCTCCATGCCGGCCCCAAGGGTCTACAAGCAGCTCCCCCCTTGCCCCCAGATACCGGCCCCCAGACACAGACCCCAAAAGCCTAATCACAGGCCCTGAACTCTAGAGGCAGGCTCCAAAACCCAGGACAAAGCCCCAGTGGTTCGAGACAGGGCCCAAATCCCAGACACAGGCCCCAAACGCTAAACATATGCCAAAAAAAGTATTAGTGCTGGTGCCAAATGTTACAGTGTCTGTAAAAAAAAAAAAGCCCAAAAGCCCGAGATGCTCAAGGCTGAGACGTAACTTGGCTTTTTGAATTACTGGAAAGCAGCTTTCATTCTCAGATAATTGTGTGCAGGCTAGATAGCATGGGGCTTCAGGCACCTCTTCACCTGAGGAAACACACTGCCATCAGGCACCGCTGTGCCAGACAAGCTTGTTCTGCTAGAACACCCTACTCAGATGCACTGTGGCATTCAAGTGAACTGCTTTCATGCAAATATAACGACTGATGTTACAACCCACCTTGCCTGTGGCACCTGATGAACAGAAGAGTAAGCCACCGCAGCGCTTCAAAACCATCCCTGCACGTGCCGCTCCTTGTCGCTCTCTGGCCTTATCTCATATCCTTATCCACTTCTGTGGAGAGCCTGCCACGGCACCTGCAAAGCAAGACGGACACCTTTCATAGTCACCTTGTGCTACTTGGTCGTTCTGCTCCAACCCAGCTCATGACCAGCCCCTCTTCTTACACAGCTCTTCAGAGTGCAGTTTGCTCCTTTGAGCCTGTGCGAGACACCTGTGAAAGAAAAAGAAACGCATAGGCCGATGCAGCATCCAAAGACACAGCACAACTAGGTAAGTTACTCTCATCTGCTCCCTTACCTCTGCCGCTTACCAGCCCCCGAGGCAGATGCTTCAATCTACCCTCTTCAAACAGCTACAACACCTCTAAAAGACAAAGAGGGGATGCTTAGAGGAACAGTGAGACAGACCTACAACACAACAACTGCTACATCTGTTCCTCACTCACCTTGCCAGAGGCAGCTCTGCGTGTGACGTCCCAGGTTGTACACTGCGTTACCTAACCCTTACCGTAACCCTTACCCTAACCCTTCTCACCCTTACCATTACCCAAATCCTTACCTTTACTTTTTCCTTACCCTTACTCTTTCCTTTAACCATAACCTTACCCTTACCCTATACCTTACTCCAACCCTTCCCCTTACCTTCCCCTTCCCCTTACCCTTAACCTAACCCTAAACCTTAAACCTTACCGTAAAGCTTACCCTTTCTGCTACACTTACCCTTAGCCTAAATCTAAACCTTACACTTACCCTTAGCCTAACCCTCACCCTTACCATTACCCATACCCTTATTCTTACTCTTATCCTAACCCTTACCTTTACACTTACGGTTACCATTAACCTTACCCTTACCCTAACAGTTATCCTTAACCTAACCCTTACCCTAAACCTTACGCTTACTCTTAACATTAACCTTACCCTTAACCTTAAGCTAATACTTAACCTTACGTTTTTCTCACCCTAACCCTATAATTAACCATAACCATTACCCTAACACTTAACCTTACCCTTACAATAAGCCACACAACAACACTTAAATGTACACTTACGCTTAAACTTGCCCTAGCAATTACTCGTACAATTAAAATATTAATTAATTAAATTAAAAAATTTTAATTTAAAATAAATTGAATTAAAAAATTAAAATACCCTTATCCTTATACCTTATCCTTAACCCTCACCCTTATCATTACCAATACCCTTACTCTTACACTTATTCTTATACATACAACTTACCCGTTTCCTAACACTTAACCCTAACCTAACTCTAACCCTAAACCTTACCTGAACCCTTTCCAGTACCATTACATTAACCCTTACCCTTAACCTAAACCTTACACTTGCTCTTAACCTTAACCTAATACTTACCTTTACGTTTTCCTCACACTAACCCTAAAATTAACCCTAACCATTACCCTAACAGTTACCCTAACCTAACCGTTACTCTAACACTTACAGTGACCCGTACACTTAAACATACCCTTACACTTACTCTTACCCTAACCCTTACCCTTATCATAACCCATACTCTAACACATACTTCCACCCGTACCCTTACGCTTTCCGTTACCCTAACTCTTACCCTTACCCTTACCCTTACCCTTACCCTTACCCTTACCCTTACCCTTACCCTTACCCTTACTCTTACCCTATCCCTTACCCAATCCCTTACCCTATCCCTTACCCTTAACCTAACCCTAAACCTTACCCTTATCCTAACACTTACCCTTACCGTAAACCTTACCCTTTCTGCTACACTTACCCTTAGCCTAAATCTAAACCTTACACTTAACCTTAGCCTAACCCTCACCCTTACCATTACCCATACCCTTATTCTTACTCTTACCCTAACCCTTACCTTTACACTTACGGTTACCATTAACCTTACCCTTACCCTAACACTTATCCTTAACCTAACCCTTACCCTAAACCTTACCCCAACCCTTACCCTGACCCTTACATTAACCCTAACCCTTACCCTAAGCCTTACACTTACTCTTAACCTTAACCTTAGCTGTAACCTAATACTTACCCTTACGTTTCCCTCACCCTAACCCTAAAATTAACCCTAACCATTACCCTAACAAGTGTTAACCTTACCCTAACCCTAAAATTACTCGTACAATTACCCTTACGCTTACCCTTACCCTTAACCTAAGCCTAAACCATACAGTAAACCTTACCCTTTCTGCTACACTTACCCTTAGCCTAAATCTAAAACTTACACTTACCCTTAGCCTAATCTTTACCCTTAACCTAACCCTAACCCTAAACCTTATCCCAGTCCTTACCCTGACCCTTACATTAACCCTAACC
>NW_028137351.1:50000-158365 GCF_965140915.1 Aythya marila | reverse complement strand
GGAAAAAAGCAATGAGAAAAGGTACATTTCAGAGGTTAAAAACTGCAAAAATAAAGTACGAATGACCCAAAACCTCCTTCACATAGGAAATTAAACAATAATAGTAAATGATACTTAAGCCACAGAAACCAGGGGGAACAAAGAGAACAAATTAGGACAGTTGCATACTCGAGGCAAAAATAGATCAAAAGTTAATGATGTCTCAAATACTGCAAATCTTATTTCCTGCATCTAACAGCAACAACAATGTGATATTAAGGGCAGTGACAGGATTCCCATTGCAAATGAGGGTAGGGCACTAGGCACAACATCATCTGAGGTGAAATAAAAATCTACAGTGATTCAAGTGAAAAATGACAAGCTGATATCTACCTAGCCTATTAACAGCATTGGCACACAGAACAACAAGTCAAGTAGGAAAAATACATCACAACTGTGCAAATCAGGGATAGTCCCCAGAATGGGAGAGTAACAAATACACTTCTGTCCAGGAGAATGTAAAGAGTGATCCAGACAAGTGCAGGCCTGTTAGTTTGACATCAACGCTGGGCAAAGTTTTGTGGCAAGAAGAGATAAGACTAGGGAAGTAGCGGGTAATGTGGAATTTACAAGATAATTTATTAAAGCTAATTTGTTTCCAGAGAATTTAGTAGCTTGCCTTTGTAGGACCAGTGCTCCCCTACACAGGGGATGAACTACATCTATTTCACTTTCTGTGAGCTTCTGATACCTTATCTATGGATTTGGGCTTTGGGGCTGCAAGTGAATCAAGGGAGTTTGCAATTGTTCACACTGTTCGAAGAGGGAATTACCGGCAAAGGAGAGGTTCCCTGTAGTGATTCTCAGAGACAGTTCTGAAACTGCAGCTGCTAAGGAGGCAAAGACTCATGGAGAAATGTAGGCTGGAAGGGACCTCTGAAAACCCAACCTCCTATTCAGAGCAGAGATGACTTCAAATTTAGGTATGTTCAGTATGGACGTGGTGGCCGAAGACTAAAAATTACATATGAGCTTTGAGATTTCCAGGTGACATAAAGTTGGGAAGTACTACCGAGCCTGACAGAAGGATATCCCTTGTGATTGAAATGGTTCAGGTGAAGTGACATTTGATAATACAAAGTAGAGCCATGCTTAGAGATTCTCAACCAAGGGTGGTTTTTTTGTTGTTTTTCTTTTTTTTTTTTTTTTTTTTTTTTTTGTCATGTTTGCTATATGGCAGTCAGGAGTTTAAAACAAACAATAAAACAACAAAACCCCATGTTCATGCACTGTTAACAGAAGAACTGAAAAAGTTAAGTGGTTATATGGTGTGTATGGCTATTCTTTTTTTTTTTCTCCAGTATAAATACACCTGACAGGGCAGCCCTGCCACACATTTAAGACATGAGGCAAAATTCTGCCGCTTGTATTCACATTGAACTTAGGAGGAAGTGTTCAGAAGACAGAAGGAACAAGTTGCCTATTGTGTGGAAGGGAATTAAAGGACATCATTCTGCTCAGCCAGATGCCAGTTGAGAGAAAAATATGATGTCTCTGTGAAAATGCATTTCTTGAGTAAATATCAAGGAGAAACAGGAAATGTGTAAGTTGGGAGATACATCTGAAATGATGATTGCAGTTGGCTTATGAGGAACTTTGGACAGGAAATTGGTAGAAACTTCCCATTTTAAGAATAAAGTGCACCATAGATATGAAGTCAGCATTCACCTAAAGAGTAGAGGCCAACTCAAAGCCCCCACAACAAAGCAGTGGACAAACCAGAACACTAACATGTTGTGGTCTAGAGTCACACAGATACACATAAGTTTACTATACCTAAACATCTGAGGGGTTCCTTTGAGAGGCGGAGGGCTTGTGCCCCATTTCCATTTCCACTCTCAGTGTCCCCTGCCTCAGAGAAGGATCCCAGCTGCTTGGCTTCCCTGGCCTCTGATGCCAGGCTACCAGAGCAGGTATCCCAGCATCGCAGCAAACAGGTGACAATTTGAGTGCCACAGCAGTCCTCATTGCGAGCTGGACGCTCAGGGCACTTGCGGCCACCCACCTTTGTGCGCTCCAAGGCTGACAGTGACCCTCTGCTGAGCTGCCACAGCTCTCAGGCATCCCGGTGACAGAGCATTCGGCGCAAAGCTGACTGCCAGGAGAAAAGGCTGCCGTGAAATGGCTGCTCCACAATGCCAGGAGCAAGGTCTGCTGGGCTGGGGGATCGCAGGGGAGCTCAGCCTTGGGCCTGGCAACTGCGCCTGGAAGCCAGGGACGGCCTTGGTGTGCAGCTGGACACCTGGGCCTGAGAAAGCAAGGTCTCTTTCCAGACACTTGGCACCATCGTCACCCAGTGGCTGTCTCAGGGGGACGAGAGAAATGCACAACATCTCTTCCTTCCCTGAAAAAGGGACGGATTTGGACCCCAAAGCAAGCTCCTTTCTCTCGGAAGCATCACGTCCTCCTGTCTTTCTTGTATTTGGCTATGACTTTAGGAATCCCTGCAATCCCTGCAGCTGTGTCCCCTGCCAGCTTCTTGTGTGCCCCAAGCATCCTCGCTTGCAGGGCAGTAGAAGATGCAGAAAAGGCCTTGCCTTAGTGGAAGCACTGCCCTGCAGGAGCTCCAACATCCCTCTCAGCAGCACGCTGTAGTCCCCAAATGCCCCCGAAAGGGCACATTTCAGCTACTGGGAACGAAATGAGCTCGCTCAAGGTGAGCTACCCGCTCAAGGCCCAGGTGTCTGTGAGGCGGTGTTGGCAAGGAGTCCTGTTGTGTGAGTCCGTTCTTTGTGGGTGCTCCGTCCCCACAAGGCTTGCTTTTCAAGGCCCAGGAGAGTCTTGTGGGCACTGGCCTGGGGTCCCAGGCTGAGCCAGCTGCTGGCTGGCAATCAGGGAGGCTCGCTCGGTGTCTTGGCTTGGGTTTGCGTGGCCAGGCTGTGGGAGCGGGGGGCTGCAGGGGTGTCCTCTGTGAGGAGAATGCAGCAGCTGCCCCATGGGAGCTCAGGGCCGCTTCCAGGAGGCTCCTTCCAGGAGGGACCCACCCGCTGCTGCCCAGAACGCAGAGCAAAAGGATGATGTTTGCGCCTGGGGGAGAGCCCATCTAAGAAAGGGAACAAAAGCTGCTGCCCAGCAGCGTCTGGCTCAGGGAGGAGTGAGAAAGCTCTGTGCAGCCCCCAAGGTCCGTGCAGCAGGAGGCAGGAGGTGCTCCAGGCTCCCAGCAGCAGTTCCCCTGCGGCCTGTGCAGGAAGAGGCCCCTGGTGGAGCAGGCTGTCCCCCTGCAGCCCATGGGTCCCCCGTGGAGCAGATCTCCACGCTGCAGCCCCCCTGTGGCTGGAGGAGCCCCCGGTGGAGCAGGTGGCTGTGGCCTGGAGGAGGCCGCGGCCTGTGGAGAGCCCCCGCAGGAGCAGGCCCCGGGCTGGACTGGAACAGGCTGTGCTGAGCCTGCTTTGCCCGTGACGCTCCTTGTGGAGTGATCTCCCTGTCCTTCTGGCAGCCCTTGAGCCCTTGCCAGCCTCTTTTCTCCCCTTGGCGTTGGAGGAGGGGCAGGGAGAGAGCGCTTGTGCTGGAGCTCAGCTGCCCAGCTGAGGAAAACCACCACGGCTCTGTCTTGCCGCTGCTGCAGCACGCTGGTAGCAGCCAGCACCGTCTGTTCTTCGAGCCTCAGCAAGCCCACAGCATCTTCCCAGAAGGGATCCCTTTCCTTCACGCCTCCAGAGGCTGAGGGCTTGTGCCCTGTTTGCAAGCGCTTTCTCAGTGCCCCCTTCCCCAGAGAAGGATCCCAGCTGCTTGGCTTCCCTGCCCTCTGCTGCCAGGCTCCCGCAGCTGCTATCCCAGCAGCGCAGCAGCCAGCTGACAATGTGCTCGCCTGGAGGACAGCTGCAATCTTGTCCCATGGCTCGCAGCTCACCCAGGGATGGGGATCACCTGCTTCCTGCTGCTTTTCTATCTAATCTCCTTTCCAACAGCCTCCTGTGCCCTGGGATGGCCCTACCTTGGGGTAGGCTGCCTCGCCTTCCTCTTGCTCCTTCCCCTCCTTGGGAGGACTTTCTGCCCTTCCGAAACGAGATGACTTCTGCATGCATTCCTTCCCCTTGTGTGTATTGGTGCCTGAGACAGCAGCGGGGTCGTCCCTGGAGCCAGCTGTAGGGCCTGTGCCAGGCTTGGAGGGGCTGCAGGGAACATGCCAGGGGCTGGAGGGGCTGCAGGGAACATGCCAGGGGCTCGAGGGGCCGCAGGGTGTGTGACAAGGCTTTGAGGGGCCTCAGGTCCTGCCGCAGTGGTTGAAGTCGATGCAGGGAACATCAGAGTTGTTGGAGGGGCTGCAGGTAAAATGCCAGGGCTTGCAGCAGCTGCAGGCTGCGTCACAGCTTTGCATCAGGTCAAGACGCATTTTCCTAGAACCATACATTTCCTCCTGGAGGGGCTGAAGAGCATGGAATGGTCTTCAAAATGCACAGAGCAGACCCCAGCAAATGTAGAGCTGCTGCTAGCAAGTAGGTAACTTTATTGTTCCTGTTGTTAATTTTGTTTCACAACAACAGATGCAAATATGTATCTTGAATGAGGGCAAAGGTGACCTTGGATCTGAAGCACACAGGCGTTCGCTAGTGTCCCCCCATCCGGAGTGAATCCAGAACGACTCGGAAGGAAAAATAAAGTCCAAACCAGTGCGTTGTGATGAAGAGAGTTTAATAGGGTAGAAAAGGAATAAAAACCAACAAAATAATAAATAATGATACTTACAGTTTATAAGATATTAATATATAAAAATATTTAATACTATTAAATACTTATAATTTTATAATAATAAAACAATGCCATACCGTACAACACAGTCAATAAAGTGGATTTAATTAAATAAATAAGAAAACCAATAAATTAAATGAAAATTTAAAAATTTAAATTTAATACAAATAAAACCCATTTGTCCCATTCCAATGAATTGCTATCCCCATCATCACTTCCCATCCCACTGATCATTTGCTATCCCAAAGACCTCCCAGTTCTTATCCCCTTGGCATGCCAGTGCAAGAAGAAGTGCTCTGCAGGCAGAGGCCTTGCTGAGTGACCACCTAAGGAGAGGAATTTAATCCAGAAGGCAGGAAAGAAGAGCAATGCCCCGAAAGAAGAAGCAAGTCTTGTCTCTCAGCCCTTTGGTGTCCCAAGCAGCAGTTGCCATGGCCAAGCTTTCCCAGCCCAGCTGCTGCCAGCATCTCCCCAGCTTGCCATTGCCACCTTCCTGGGTGAGGCGCGCGCGCATTTGCCATTGGCGCTGTTGCCATCCCTGTGAGTGGCAAGCCCATCCCCTAGCTCCAGCACGAGAGAGGGGAGAGGGCAAGCGAGAGGGGCAAGGGCTGAGGAGCGTGGCTGAAGCTGGAGCACGTGCTTCACGCGGCTGGCAGGCCCAGCGCTCTGGGCGCCGGCTCTATGGCAGCGTCCCCTGTTCATGCTGTGCTGCCTGGTGGTGCTGGCACCTCCCTTTCCTTGCCGCCAGCTGGGGGCCGGGGGGCAGCGGGCACAGCGCTGGAGCCTGGCACTGTCGGCGGGGCGCTGGGCATGCTGCTGGGGCTGCTGGAGGTGGGCTGCGGCTGCACACAGGCCAGCTGGCACGCTGGCCCCAGCGCCTTGGCCCTGGCCCCCAGCGGCTGCAAAGTCTCGCTGGGGGTCTTTGTCCCCGGCTGCTGGCGCTGCAGCGTCTTGGCCCCGCTGGCCTGGGGACAGAGCCTGTCCTGGGGCCGCACGGCACGGGGCTCCCCACTCGGAGTCTCCGGCAGCAGCCGCGCTCTGCGGGGAGGTGGCGCCGCTGCTCCTTGCCCCCCTGCAGCCCCCGGGCTTCGCGCTCTCTTGCTGGGTGCCGTGGTGCTGTTGATCGCCAGCTGCTGCCCGCTGCTGCCTGCTTCCCTGCTGCTGCCAGCCACCGTGCTGCTGCCACCCGTCTTCCCCTGGCACGGTCTCTTGCGGCCTTGGCCAGCCTGGCCCAGCAGCGTCTTCCTCTCCTTGCCGGGGGGGTTCTCTGTCGTCGGCCTCCTGTGCTGGCAGCTCTGCGCTGTCCCGGGGGTGCTGCTGGGCGCAGGGCGCTTGGCCCCCCGCTTGGTGCCGGTGGACGCAGGGGCAGGCGGGGGGCTCTTGAGGGGACCCAGGGGGCGTTTGGGCAGGGGTCTCCTATGGTCAGTGCGGCCCTTGGGGTTGGGGCGTTTCTTGGGGGAACTCGGGGGGGATTTGGGCTGGGGTCTACTAAGGGCACTGGGGACCTTGGGGTTGGGGCGTTTCTTGGGGGACCTCGGTGGGGATTTGGGCTGGGGTCTACTAAGGGCACTGCGGCCCTTGGGGTTGGGGCGTTTCTTGGGAGAACTCGGGGGGGATTTGGGCTGGGGTCTACTAAGGGCACTGGGGACCTTGGGGTTGGGGCGGGTCTTGAGGGAACGCTGGGGGGGTTGGGGCAGGGGTCTACTAAGGGCACTGAGGAGCTGGGTGTCAGGGAGGCTCCTGGGGGGACTCAGGGGTGGACTGGGTAGGGGGCTCCTAAGCGCACTGGGCAGGGGACTGGCTGCAGGGCTGAGCGGGGGGCTCACTGCTGGCACGACGGGGGACTGCAGCGACAGCCCACCCTCAAGCTTCTCGGGGCGCAGCCCAGGGGTTGAGGGGACCTCACCGAGGGCTCCTGTGGCTTCCAGTCCCTGCGTGCTCGGCTCCTCGATGTCCTCGCAGAGGTCGGGCAGCTGCGAGAGGAAGCGGCTGAGGGCAGGACTGCTGGGCAAATCGGGGAAGGCGTCCTGGGGCTCCACGGCATCGAGCCAGCTGAGCAGCTCCTCCATGCCGGGGATGGGGATGTCCAGGTCGGCCAGGAGCTCGTCCTGCATGTGCTGCAGCTGCTGGCTGTCCCCTGCCAGCTCTGGAAAGGCCTCGGCAAAGGCATCAGGGCCCAGCTCGGGCAGCTGCGGGGGCTCCTCAGGCACCTGCGGGGCTGTCGCCGCTGAGGACGAAGCAAGAAAATCCCCCAAGACGGGCGATGTCAGCTTTCCCATGGCCCCTGGGTGTGGGGCGCCCAGCGGCCGGCTGTGCCAGCCCCAAACTCACCGTCAGGCGTCGCCGTCTGGGTGCTGGCGGTCCTTGGAGCCTGGGCAGGCTTGGGGGCAGTGGGGCCGGGCAGCGGGGGCCCCTGGTCCTCGCTGAGCCCCACGGTGTGCAAGCAGGGCTCCGGCAGCTGCCCCCGGCTGCTGCTCAGGGTGCGGGGCGTGGGGAGCGCCTGCCCCCGCAGCGGAGGCCCCGGGACGAGGGGTGGCGGGGGGTTGCGCTGGGCGGGGGCCTGCAACAGGCAGGTGCCTGCGGGGTGCAGGAGCTCCCCATGGAGCACGGCCCTGGGCCCCAGCCCCAGCGCATGGTGGGGTACCAGTGTCCCCGTCACCATGGGCTGTCCCCACTGATGGACGGGGGCACAGGGAGGAGCGGTGTGGGGGAGCTGCCCCCCGGCGGGGAGCTGCACCAGCTGCAGCTGGTGCCCCATGGTTGGGAGCTGCACCAGCTGCAGGTTTTGCTCCACAGCGGGGAGCTGCACCAGCTGCAGGTTTTGCCCCACAGCGGGGAGCTGCACCAGCTGCAGCTGGTGCCCCACGGCGGGGAGCTGCCCCACAGCAGGGAGCTGCCCCCCGGCGGGGAGCTGCCCAAGCTGCAGGTGGTGCCCCTGGGCTGGGAGGTGCCCCCCAGGTGGCAGCTGCACCCCGGCGGGGAGCTGCAGCACCTGCCCCTGGACCCCCGGCACCACGTGCCAGACGGTGGCCTGGGGCAGCGCGGAGGGGAGGGTGGGTACCTGCGGGGGCTGCAAGGGCAGCGCCGTCGCTCCGGGGAGGGAGGGCAGCAGCCAGGCAGCCACCGTTGGCGGCACGGCTGGGACGACGAAGGGGGAGTTTTGCGTCTGCGCAAGCCGCGGAAGCCGTCTGGGGAAACCCTCTGTGGGAAAAAGGGCGCTGGGCTGAGCTCTGGGGCGCTGGGCTCGCCAGCAGGGCCGCAGCCCCGGGAGGAGCGGGAGCCGGCTGCTGGACCTGCCATGGTGGCTGGAGAGTGGGGCGGTTGCTTGGGGAACCCGGGCAACGGCGGTTCCGTCCCAACGGCTCACCAGCCCCTCGCCGACATCTTGGGGAGGACTGCAGGCTTTGGACCCAAGCAGGCTGCCCAGCGCAAGACTTGGCCATGTTCATTAGAACATTACTAGCCTCTAAGCCTCATGGCATCACCTTCCATCTTGACTGCTAAACCTCCTTGCTCCCTACTATCTTCTTTGCCAAGATACAGCTGTCCGTCCACATTTACTTTTCCTACTTGGCTGGACTGAATTTAAGAAGGGAGCTTGCAACTCTTCCTCTTGTTTGCCACTTCATCATCAAACCAAATGAAAACCATTTGCCTTTAACCTCTTTATTTCAGGCCTTCTTTCCTAGTGGCCATTCAAAACTGGGAAAAAAATAGTCTACCAAGTGGGTTTTTTTTTTTGATTTGATAATAAATCTGCAGACTGTTAAGTCATCAAGCACTTCAAGACTGTTTGAAATAATCTCGAGATTAATATAAAAGGAATTCCTCACACACGCTGTGGCCGCTTACCTTTAGTATAGTCGTTGGATGCGATGGAGCAGTATTTCTTGCTTTCGCCTGCACTGGAAGTCTTCCCTTCCTTGTAAGGTTGTTTACTGCTCTCACTTCTGCATTACTGACATGAAGAGCCATCTGGAGGATGGGATTCTTCCTTCTTCTCCCGCGTTATCTTCTGGAAACGAGGATCTAAGTGTTCCAAGGAGCCTTTTGCTTTCCTGGTGTTTCTCCTTTTTCTTCTTTTTCTTCTCCTTTTTCTTCTTTTTCTTACGCTTGCGATTGGCATTGTCAAAGTGGAGCGCACAGAAACACAAATCATGAAGTCTGAAAGAAACATGCAAGTTAAAAAGGGAAAAAAAGATGTGGCACTTGTTGCCTATATGAAACCTGATTTATTTTACCACAGGTGATGATTTGCAGCATGTCAGCTATTTTGTGGTGCTTTGTGCACACGCAACTTACTTTAGATGCAGCAAACTTAAGCTGTCAGATTGAAGGACCATAGGTCCTGGTTTGTACACAGATCATTAACAACGGCTAGCTCTGGAATACGTGCAAGCAGAAAAAATCTTTTAACCTAATCTGGAATGGTGTACGGATGTGATTCGAACTATGTGGTCCAAAGCTAGTGCTCTGACACAATTCAGCAAGAGCTTTCCTGTCTTCACTGATCAACCTAACAACATGATCCCCAGCCAGCTGGTGCTATCTAAAGAACTTAGAAACTACCAGAAAAAAAAAAAAAAAAAAAAAAAAAAAAAAAAAAAAAGGAAGACATGAGAAGCACCCAGAAAAGAATTAGGATAAAAAATGCGGAGTATGCCGGAATCCTTGCTTACTTGGAATCCTTCTCTCCATGTTTATCCTTAGACTTCTTTTTCTTCCAGAACTTGTGATATTTTTGCATTTTTTTCACCACCTAAAAGCTCCTTTTCTATCTTTCTGTCTTTCCTTTCTATTTCACTTTCACTACCTTCTGCACGGGTATATTTTCTTTTTCTGTTTCCTTCTGTTTCATTTTTCTGGCGACAGTTCTCCAAATGAGCTGACACAGGTGGAAGCGCATGTCTTTCACGAGAATGTCTTCCGGAATGTTGCTGAGGTACCGAGCAACGATGCAAGTCTGCTCGGGGTGTGCCAAAGCGACGTACATCTTCCTCTCTCAAGAGGGAACCGTGAGGCCATCTGCTTTTGTAATGATAATGCTTATGTGACCTGCTGTAGTAAGTTGCAGTCGATCTGTCAAAGGCTGAATCGCCGTGAGAGAACTTTCTCTCTCTACTGTCTCCTGTCGCATGAGGTGAATAGTAATCCTTGTAATAGCCACATCTTTCCCATCTCCGTGCTTCGTCTCGATAGTATCTTTCTCTGCTCCAACTTCTTTCCCCTTTGGATCGGTAGTACCTATTGCTACCTTGTTCTGATCTTCCTCCGCTGCCAGATCTGTACTTTGAATATTTGACTGCTCTTCTGCCATTCTCAGGGCTGTTTCTTTCACGAGGGAAAGATCTGTACCTGCTTCCCTCCCAGTACTCCTGCTTGTGACTCTTTTGCTCAACAAATTCCACGCTCTGAGAACACCTCCTCTTGCTGGAAGGACCTGCTTTTTGACTCTCCTTCTCTTCACTAGGAGCATGTTCCCTCTTGCTTCGGTAATGCTCTTTCTCAGTGGTTTTAGTCTTGTCCTTTGTATCTTGGCGTCTATCTGCAATAGCTAAGGAAGAAAGATTGTTAGAGCTACATTCAGTGTCAGACTTGAGAGAGGAAGTTTGCCGCAATTTCTCACCAGGCTCACAAGACTCTTTGCCGGACAAAACATTTTCTTTTGAAATGAGGTCACGTTCTTTTGATCTTCTTGCTTTCTCCTTGTCTCCACAGTCATCACATTGGTACTGGGCGAGGTATTCATCATTCCCAGGAGATTTCGGAGGTTCCGCAACACTGCATAAAATAAAAACCCATTTCTCACTTCTGCTGAAGGACGTGAATATTAAGAGTAAAACCTTCCAAAGGCAAACAAACAAACAAAAACCTCCGGACTACAGGAACCCTCGCAATGATATGCCATTTAGAAACCTCTCCTGTGATTAGGACACCGTCTTCAGCTCCCAGAGAAAGTGCTTTTTCCCCTCTTGCTTCTGAAGCCATTGCACTAAAAAAGCAAATGCATCTGTCTCCTTCCACCTGCTGCTCTGAGAAAAAAGGCATAGGGGCGAGCGGGGAACAGCCAGTGTTTCTCCAGACAGTGGAGAAAAATGGAAAAACATTCTATAAAGGAACACAAGTTCTCCTTGAGGCACCAACCTGCATCAGAGTGATATGCTCAGTGCTGATCATTAGTTCTGTTCGTGACACTGGACACACAGTATGGAATTGTACTAATTTAAATCCTTCCATTAAATACTATTAGTAGACAGATAAAACTGTAACGAACTTCCATAAAGTCTTGTCTTAATCAGACTGTGCTCATTTTACCTCATTTCCTCTGACAAGCTGTTCAGCTGGCTGGCTCTGAAGGACTCCGTGATGACTTCTCGATTGACTGAAGGCATAGCTCCAGGCATCTGCAATTAAAACGCACAAGTCAGCAGACAAAAAAATACTATTTGTAGTAGTACTGAGGACTAGTCTTGTCAGAATGTCTCCATTAAATGGTAAGCAAGACCGCTGTGAGTTGTATGCATTATCTACACTTCAAAGATAACCCCAACTCACCCCCCAAAATCTACTTTAGGAAACTTAGGAATTTTTATCTCAGCTGAGCTTAAGTTGACAAGTTCTAATGTAAGCTCAGGTCTGCAAATTCTAAGGAGATAATACCACAAAGTCTTACGATCACATGTGTGCTGTGTTTTCTCAGTATTTCACCTGAATTAGGAACACAATAAACACTCCCGAATACATCGTAGGTGAGAAATTCTCGATGGAGCAAATCTATGTTTCAAGCGATCCATTTGTTTTAGAAAAGAACATCTCAGAAGGTTTAACAGGTTCAACTCGGCAAGTGGAATCATCAAGTTTCAGTCCGTTTTCTTTAGATTCAGTAACTAACCTAATAGCACCATTTAGTGAATCTGTTTTTGGCAGCTCATGCTGGGATCTTCCTTTGTCAGCATTCTGACAGGAAGAATTGGAATGCTGCAATGTACGGACTACCTTTCCAACCAAAATTCCATTAGAGGACATTGCATTGCATTTCAAATTCCTTTGAAATAAGCCCTTTGACTCCTCCTCAGATTTTCCTGAAGATTCTGCACCATAAGGGACTGTGTTATCAGAGCTGAGTTTAGGATTTTCATTCACTGTTGGCTCCACAAAAATTTCATCAGAAACTTTTTTGTTTGTTTGCATTTGCTTCATTTGCATTACCGAATTTGTAATTGTGGATGAAGGAACAGCCTGGTAGAGATCTTCATCCTCCACAGCACTGCTAAGACAGTCAGGCTGTGACACAGTCTGACGAGCAGGCAATTTATTGTGAATACTGATGGTGATCTTCTGTTTTCTTGACGTATCAGTCATTGAAGGCCTGGTAATTGCCTGGTTTTGAACACAGGCCATTGGTGGTGCTGAAGATGGCCTTTTTAGGGTGACACCAGTGGTCTTTGTGTCCTCTTTTATGGATCCATTTCCATTTAAACGGCTTGAATTCTGTATTTAAAAAGAAGAAATTGCAAGATGGATTAACGCAAACACTGCATGTAACATTTTGAAACACAAAACTCTCCTACTGAGTGTTTCTACAAATGGTCTTAACACCTAAAAAGAAAAACACACTGCCCTTTAAGGATAAATGCAAGTCCAATAAGCGTATTCAATTCCTGCTTTTGGTTTACTGCAGATTGGTATCAAATTAACATCATCTTTGAAAACCAGCCAAGCAACTTAACATTACCTGCTGCTATTCCCAAATATATTTATTTTCCCCTTTAAACATACCCTGAAAAGCCTGAAGTAATCGTTCTGGTGCTCAGGAATAAGACATTTAGTTTTCCCTGTCTTAGCTAAAGTGACGAGGATAGGAAAAACAAGTCCTCTTTTAAATGATTTGAGGATTAGTACACTCTGCTTAAATAGTCAAAGAGCATAGCTCTCTGTGCTTTAGAAAGCTGTCTTGGAGGTATAAAGTAATGGAGTCGCATGGCTGCACAATTTAGCAGTAACCACTGTTTGAATGACTCTGGCTGTAGCATGAGGGCTGTGAAGAAAGCTGCAGCGTGGGAAGGAAAACAAAACTAAGATGCCGAAAACCAAACAAAAAACCCCACACCAAACCCCAAACCCACTAGCAGTTTGGTGCCGTTATCTGCCCTCCCGCTTCCCTGAATTACCTTAATCATATGAGGAAGAAGTCGTGGTCCCAGAAATCCAGCCTGCTTACTATTAGCCCCCTGCTGACCAGGAGGGAATGAACAGGGATAAGATGGTGCTGGCAAGTAAAACGCACGTTCTCCAAGTGTCAAATCATAGCGCCTTCAGAAAAGAGCAGTGATCGTAGTTTAGTTTTTCTTTCAGCCTACTCTTGGATTAAATCCCATCCTATCATTTTAGAGGAACAGCTCATACGATATGGAAGCCTTCTCCACAGAAGGCTTCGCCAAGACTACAGACTGAAAAGTAGAGAACAGTCTTCCTACTAAGACTATCACTTGCAGAGCAATAATTCATTCTTACACCACAGATGACCTTCATTTCTCTCCTTCTCTAAAGTAGCCAGCTACAGATAACACATAGATAGCAATTTACACAAGTGCTGCAGTTTAAGGCCAAGCAACAAAAGACAATAAACGACACAGAGAATTTCAGGTTAGACAGAACTGAATTAGACAAATAATAATCTTCTCCCGGGATAGCAAGAAAAACACTTGCAAAACAGAAAAATATCAATAACAGGAAAGTAAATCTCTTCTGAACACATTTTAAGATTTGTTATTACCTGATATAAAAAAGTATGTAAGCTTGCTGACCAAGAACTCTTTTAATGTCAGTACGCACTACTTTAGCATCATTCATCTGATACCAAAGTCCATTACCAGCCTGCAAATAAAGACAACGATTTCTTTAGGTGAATTGCACGTTTTCCAATTGAAATCACGGGTAGGAACAAAATACACACATGTCAAATAAAAATATAATGAAATCTTTTTCCCTAGAAACAGTAGCTGCTAGTCATGCTTTAATTGGTTTGCCAGCACAACCTTTACCCTGTTAGAAATGCTGTTGACTTCTACCTTTACATAGCATATATAGTGTCCTGAGTGACAGCTGACACCGTGATGTACCAGCACCGCGTATAAGGCATAGAGCAGTGGTTCTCCCATTGACTGCGACATGTAGGCTCTCAGGTCCAAATACTCCGGATATTTCACCTCCTAAAGAGACATCAAGAAGATAGAAAAATTATCCCAGAGTACTTCGTGGACTAGCCAGAGAAAAACACTTCCAAAAAACACAGACTAGAATTGATTTCTAGAATATATTTCTCGAATATATTTCTTGATTCACTACAAATAAGTCTTCCCATAAACAACGGTTAAGACTAGAAGTTGCAGAGAACTGTTTCCTGATGAATCAGCCTTCTCAGAGGAAAGCATATGCTTCTTGTCAAGCGGGAACTTTATTGATATTAAGAGAAAGAATAAGCCATAGTCGTTAGTCTACAATTATTGTCTGAAAATATTAACAACTTTCAGCTTTGGGGGATGTCCCATTACGCAATGATATAGTTGCATTACAGTGGTAAATATACCTTGTTGATCTTTCCACCTGTGAAATCTGCAAATCTTTTCAGTGATATTGTGAGAACCTTGGAAGAACGGTGTATGGTAAATCTCTTGGATGCAGGAACCATCTTTTTACACCTTAAAAACAAGCAGAGATAAGTGTTTGAAGGCATCTTCTTTTTTCGCCCCCAAAACAAACTCCTTTTAATGTCTCACGCATGCCTATGCTATTTGAATGATATTTACTTGCATAATAGGTTGGTCTTTTTTCTTTTCATAAACCCATGCACTGCGTGTCAGGTTTGTTAATACACAGAAGAAGGTCAATTTTCCCAACAACTCAGAGCATAGCGGGAACAGGAATCTCTCACAAAAGGGTATGACCAGGTTGGATGGCAAGGTACCATTTCTTGGTCTACAAAAGTGGCTATTTGAACTCCAATCCTGGATACATTCTTTCAGCTTTCAAGGGAAATACAAATACTGAAAGCGGAACGAGAGAGCCTTGGTCCCCAGGGCTAGAAATTGCAAATAATCTCCAACATAGGTCGACTATCAACATCAAAAATACAACAGAAACACATGGTCATTCTACAGGAGGGAGACATTTAACAGTAGGAAGTCTTCATGTACTGAGCTTGTCTGGAAAGACACTGAACCCATCTGCCATCCTTTGAAACAAAATAGTTCAGTTTGACACATTGCCCGCTCCAAGGTAGGACCTACGGTGTAAGCAGTGAAAATTAGCCACTAGCCCAGAGAACAACGGAAACTGGGCAGTTTACATCAAGAAAAGTACTGTCGAGAGCTAATAAAGAGAAAGAACAAAAGTAGCTCTTTTTGAATTCTGATGGCAAAATACAAGCCAGAGAATTGCAAACCCATAGGGAATGCCTATGAACAAGACTTCCCCCCTCCAAAGAAACAAAAATCCAAGTCTTTTATAAACTTCCACAAAACTTGTAAGTAGATCCAAAGTTTAGAGGTAGTCCAACAGAGTCATGCAACATAGAAAACTGACATCTAGGATTAAGACCTAAGTCGTCAAAATCTTACTCGCTACATTTATAGCAATTCTCTCCATCCAGCTCTTCAGGTTTCACAAAGAGTTCCAGAGCTCTGCTAACAGACGAAACCGCCTAGAGCAGCGAGAAAGAAGAGCGCAAAGTCACCGTAATTCAAAATTCCAGACACATACTAGTAGTTTATAAGAGAATCTTACTAACATACTCAAGCGATCTACTAGGAGCACTGTGAAGAAGGAGGCAGAAAGAGCATGCTCAGCATTGACCTCACCTGGAAGGCATTTGACTTTGGAACAAATACTTTTCCAGTAGCCTAGACAGCATCTACAGTGTGCTTTGTCATCAATACTGGGGACAAATTCATCAGTCTAACAATTAGATGTATATTGAGGTAGAACAACAAAGAAGTATGACAGCATTATAATTTTTGCAGAAAGAGAATTCTTTCCCCTTAAACCCAATGCAAATGTGGAGACTATTTACATGGGTTCCACGGAAGGACAGAGTCCAATCCACTTCCTTAGCACCACCAAGCTCTTATGTTTTAACATTATATGTGGTTTGGTTTTTTAAGTTAAACAAGTTTAATTTAGAAAGTTATGCATGTACTTAAACATCATGAATTATATTTAGAAAACATCTTACCTTTATATCCAAAGTGATATCAAGAAATGCCTCATACGTATCTGAAACTGCTTTGCAATTCAAGCACTTCACTGGAAGCAAAATATAAATGCTTAACATTATGTGAAGGAGACTAACTGTCCAAATTCAAGTTGTTGACAGATACTACTTTAGACAAACTACAGACTGCTTTACTACCGACAAAAGACACAGATCAGTTCTAAGGACAGGAATATTTTTTCAAGTACCTCTCGATCTTAGAAATCCTCCAAATATTTGATGAATGATGGTGGTAGCTTGAGAAGATCTGTCCAATCTGGAAATAAATTATAATCAGACCTCAGAAGATTTAAGGCACAGAGTTAACTCTTCAAAGAGTTTGATGAAAACCAAGGATGATGTAGACTTGCGTTGCTGATAGTAAATAAGGCACTAAAAGGTGCTAGAGATCATTTCTGAGAGTAAATAAAGGACTAGAAGGTGCTAGAGAATGTATGAAAGTGAACTTGTTTATGCTTACTCGGTGCTTCCGTTCAAGCACGCTTCCTGCATAGCATCAACAGTATAGCGCAAGAACTCGTGTGCGTCTTCTTGACTGCCAAAACGGAAATGTTGTCCTATTCCTAAATAAGAAGATGATAGTATTGACCTCAGTTAAAAATGAAATCATTCTTGTATTTCTAAAATCTCTTTTCATTGGAGTGTTAAAACCACTTAGACACATCAAATAATTATTTGAAGATTACAAGCTATCGAAAAGAAACACATCTGAAGCCACTTACGACTGAGATTACTGATAACATGCGTAGGCTCAATGGCATCAACAGTGCAACGCAGGGCCTGGTTAATGTGAGTCTCCATCGTGCACATCATGCAAAAATCTTGTTCACGACCTGAAGAGTGAAAGAACAAAGCATCCCAGTCCAGCGAAATATCCATACCTACAAACATCTAAGTACAATTTAAACTATAGATACAATATCCACTCTCCTTGCTACATTCTATTCTCCCAAGATGCCAATGTCCCAACAGTCTTGTAACATTTCATTTCACACAACTTGACAGAAGAAAAATATCCACTAAGCCTGTATTCAAATGCATTTTGTGATGAGAAATCTAAAAGACTACTGCAAAGTCGCAGTTGTAAAGGCTGACAGGAATGTGAACTCCACAGGCTGCAAAATGTATTACTCTCTAAAATTACTACCAAATGCATTACTGTCCAATGCACTTCATTATTCCCATGAAGCAATAAATGATCCTTTAATAAACAAACAAACAAACAAACAAACAAATAACTAAATAAATAAAACATGGTGCATTAATTGCACTCCATATGCTATTCGGAGCCCACTGCTAATACAGTGCTCAAAGCCAGCTGCTACAGGTAAAATCAGGCAAATAAGCTTATCTCACAGAATCACTGCTGTTCTTTCACCTTCAGAGCTATCCAACAGATTCAAAATACTGTTAGAAAGTACTCACATGACTGGCTGTGCTCAAGAGAAAGCATGTAATTGGCAAGTGGGGGTGTGTAGGTCAAACACTGTAGAGTAGCATTAAGAAAACATGTGTTGCCAAGATTGTACAGGCCAACTCCAACACTTTGTGTTTCTTGCCAATCCATACAAATCTTCTCAGGTGGAAAAAGAATGCTCTGTGGCGGAGCAATTCCATCATTAACGACTGCAAGAAAGTTAAATTTAAAAAGAGATCTTGTTTGTTTGTTTCGAAGAAAGGTATTTAAAAAAGTACTATTCTGCAGGAGCACCTAGAGGAGCTAGCTACAATCCAAACAAGAAAAACCTATTGCAGACAGCTTTAATACCAACAAATTCAAATTGGCTGGTCAACACAATGTTTTGGGGAAAAAAAAAAAAAAAAAAAAAAAAAACTTTAGTCAACCATTTTAATTTTTCTAAGGCAAGGCTAACTGCCATTCTGTTTGTAGCACCTAATGCCAAGTTCCTCTCCATCTATAATCTTTAACCTGATTAACTCAACTACTGTTTTTTTCCTTATTATAACTTAAACCACAAACTTAGACTTGAAATTATACGGTAAAAACGTAAAAACGAGGAACTAGGAATGACGGTACCCCTACAGATACCAGATTTTTTCCTGAGCAATGTTATCCTTCAAAAAACCTGTGAAAAATGGAAGCTGTGAAGAGCAACAATCAAACACTTTTCTCTGCAAAACAGAAAAGACATGGAGGAATCTGTGCATTACAAAAAGCTCCCCATATTTCTCTGTTGACTGTAAATATATCAAAATTAATTTCTGTAACATCAGTCACTTCAGTTGCCTTAGGGGATTCGCTTTTGAAGTCTTTCTTCACAGTAGTCCCCTTCTCTAGCAGTGCAACAAGTAAGAACTGCATTTTCTACTTTTGCTTTGAAGACAATGGAGGCAGGATAGAACGCACACTTACTTAGATCTCTTGGGGCAAAAGCCTTAGATTTTTCAGATGATCTACAGTAAATAGCACCTCCACGTCCTTCGGCCACAAAGACTTGGCTTGAATCTTCTGCAGGCACTATCCGGCCCCAGTTGGCGGTGCGTGACATCAGTATTTTAGGACTTGGTTTCTTGGATTTGCCAGACCGCCTTGAAGAGGGCTTTTTAGGCTTTGAAGATTTGGGCTTCTTAGCTACGGTCATTGTTCACATCTGCGACAGAGACAGAAGTTCTGGCTGACGTAAGACTATCAAGAAGCATTCCAAGAAGAAAAGAGTAACAGAAGTCCTGTCACTTAATCTCAAAGAAACAGCCTTAAGAACTAAATCGCTGGTATGAATGATTTAAAAAGAATCCCCAAACTAAACACACAAAGTGAAAATTTCCATCTAAACTCTATCAGTATTACTTTTCGCTTCTGCAGAACTAGTGGCTGATGCCATTTCTTTCCCTTCCGTAGGATTTTAATCCATTACAACTCTGGAGTCTTTTTAATATAAAAATGTAGAAGACATTCTCTGAGGGGAATCAGTTATTTATTGATTTCCGGAGTTGCGCAATTATCTGTTAATTAGTACCTATGATCTAATAGATAATTGTTGCAATTATCTATTGCTGGCATTAGTAACGGAACACTATTACTTCACTGCCTGCGTTTTTCTGTTTCGTCTGCACAAAGGTACCCAGAACTCACTGCTACTTTTCTTCTGTCTTTCCAGGGCTCGCCCTCTACCTCACTGTCTACTGCACCAGTCATGAGGGGTTTGTTGTGATTCTATAATGAGCCTAGCTTTTAAATACACCTTTTCTGGGCGTCACTTGGTGATAGCAAGTTAATCTGTGAGGGCTCCTCAGTCTACATCATGCGGTCGCTTTTTCCAGGTGAAAAAGCGGAGCCGTAAGTGGCAGTACACCAAAGCCCTGGCATGCTGAGATCCAAGAGGAGAGATGTTTGGCCCTCCTTTTCACTCCTGGGAACCATATACCTCAAAACCCACAGAGGATGGGCTATATCTCAGAGAAATCTTGGGAAAGGAGAGCATGAAGAGCATGTTTGCAAATTTATTTCTCCCTGGGCTTCTTCTGCTTCTCCAAGAAAGACGAGTTTGAATATAACTTTGGCAGCAGTACTTCTGGTGTTTTACTCCTACCACATTTAAAACTCCTACGAAAAACTGATAAGTTAGACTAAAAAGCAGCTCTTTCCGTTCTCCTTTCTAAAGTTTCACGCTTTCCTCATGCAAAACAACAGGGGAATGTAAGCTAGAAACGGAAATGCTGAATGTAAAACAAAACAAAACAAACCTCAGCCCTCCAGGACAAAAGCCAATAACTGCTACAAAGTCCTTTTTAAAATGCTGATTAGGTTTCAAGGTGATACCGCTTTAAATAAGCGTAGTTGTGTGTCCATAGGCAGAAGCTGAATAATGACAGGATGAACTTCTATACTTCATGTTTTGTTACTGTCTTACTGTAGCACACAGGGACTTGTTACCTTTAGGGAAACCACTACCCTCATGGAGGGTTTAAAACATAAGCTAGTTTGTTATACCAAAATGACGGAGAGAACAAAGCATAAAGTGCTTTCAGATTTCTAGCACGCCTTGATTGCTGTCCATTAAACTTCAGACACGTTAAACAAAACACAGTAAATAAGAAAACTCCTAGTCCCACAGCTGGCAAATTGTGTGCAGAGGTTGTAATTAGAACTTTTTTGCCTTGACGTTTTACATTTAAAATTGATTTTAAATCCATTCTATACACACTTTCCATTCCTGAAAAAACAATACGCAAACCTGACAAATGCATTTACATGAGAAATGAAGTCGTCCTTGTCCGATTGGAAGACTAAGGTGACAGCTCCTGGGCTCAGGGATAAGCTCCGATCTTCACCAGTGACAGCTCCTTTTTTAGGATTGAAAGGGAAAATGTTTCAGCAACACTTTGGAAACATACTTAAGGGACAAGAAACAAAATCAAGACTGCAGTGAGAAGGAGAACAGAAAAACAATACTGGGGAAAATGAAAGGGAAGGGAAGGGAAGGGAAGGGAAGGGAAGGGAAGGGAAGGGAAGGGAAGGGAAGGGAAGGGAAGGGAAGGGAAGGGAAGGGAAGGGAAGGGAAGGGAAGGGAAGGGAAGGGAAGGGAAGGGAAGGGAAGGGAAGGGAAGGGAAGGGAAGGGAAGGGAAGGGAAGGGAAGGGAAGGGAAGGGAAGGGAAGGGAAGGGAAGGGAAGGGAAGGGAAGGGAAGGGAAGGGAAGGGAAGGGAAGGGAAGACCTAGATCTTTATACTGACCAATGAGATAAGCCTTACACATTTTTAAGTTTATTTTTGACAACTGATTGAGGTGTTACCAGGTATTAAGTACGATTCAAGAGCAAATATTAACACTAGAAAGAAGAAATCCGATCCACCACCACTGTTTCAAAATACATCCATTTCTCATTTGGAGATGACGTCTCTCTGGCAAGATAGTAGAAAAACTGTAAATACCGATAGAGCTTCCTCTCCCGATGTTCCATATACATACCGATGCTGTTCCTACACCTACGCTCTGAGCATAAATTTATGTTGACATGAGTGACAAGAGAGGGTGTTACTCCTCTCTTTGTTTGCCTTGAGAGACACACCTCTTGTCCATTGAAAAGTAAATTCAAGATTCCAGATCACTTAAGACAGTTGCTATCCCCCCATTCAGAGTTCTGCAGCAGCACTCTTCAGATGTGTTTAGCAGTCTCTTTAGAAAATGTTATCACTTAGGACCTGCTTCTCAGTAGGTCCACGTTTGGCCTCCGCTTAGCAGAGAGTCAATCCCAGCTTAAGCTTTCGTACAAGAGCCCCTTCACGAAACGGAGTTGAACCCTGACATAACTGAGTTGAACCTTTAACCTTGAAGCTTCCTTAAAGAAGAAAGCAGCACCCAGGCCAGGAAATAGAAATTAATCGTCACTTTACCCTGAAACGCAGTGGGCTATTCTGTGCTGGCAGGATTGCTGCCGGGCTGGCCGACGAGGCGGCGGGCAGCTCCCCGGGGCCACAGGGCCTGGCACAGGGAGCCGCCGGGGGTCTCCAAGGTCCGGGAACAGCGGCAACAGCGGCAACAGCAGGGACAGAGGGGACAGCAGCGACAGCAGCAGCCACCTCAGCCGGGGCCGTCTCCACAACCGCCACAACGGCCTCGGAACGTCGCCGAACTCGGAGCTCCAGCGTGACGCCTTTTGAACCTGGCCGCGCTGCTCATGGCTAAAACCAGAGCGTTTCCTCCGGCGTGTGTTTACTGTCGGTGCCGGATCGGCCCTCACCCCGAGCTCTCCCTGCCGGGAGGGCTTTGGGGTTGGGGTTTCCCTCCCGCCGCCCCGCGCGCAAGGGGTCCGCGCTGGGGAGCAGCATCTCACCCACGGCGAGAGACCGAGGGCACGACATGAAAAAGCCCCGACACGAAAAAGCCACGACATGCGGCCGAGGCGGCGGGGAGACGGCTCTGAGGGAGCTGCCACTTCGCCCCGCCGTCCTCCCCTCCCGGGCCGCCCCGCCGAGCCCCGTGCGCCTCAGGTGCTGCGCTGAGGGGGTGGCTGGCTACTGAGACAGCTGCCCAGGGCACTGCTCATGGCACCGAGCCTGACGGAGGTCAACAAGTGTTGAACAATGCTCTCAGACATCGGGTCTCACTTTGGGGTGGTCCTGTGTGGAGCCACGAGTTGGACTTGGTGATTATTGGGAGTCCTTTCCACCTTGGGATGTTCTCTGATTCTAGGTCAGCAATCCAGTAGCTGATGAGAAGTGTGGAGTCATTCAAAGGGAAGAGAGAGCACAACACTTCTCGTTTGCAGAAGCGGCTATTTGGTAACCAAACCGATGATTCCTTTGCTTCTAGAGCAACTAACAGCAGGGATCCGCTTTACAATGGAGGGAAAAGAGTCGTTGGCATGTCATGTGAAGTAAGCTTCAAATCCCAGAGGATGATTTTGTTGGAACTTTATTCAGCTGAAAACACAGAAGCCTTGCTTCTGCTTGTGTTAGTTACAGCTCCAGTTTACTTTGGTTGGGAGGGAAGGCATTCCAGGCTAATGTGCTGTACCTGTTCCTTCAGCTCATTGTCCATAAACGGAGGAGCAAACGAAATCAGTTTAATCTCCATTAAATGCAGCAGACAAAGCGGAGTAGAGGGCGATCTAGCACTTAATTTTTCCTGTAAGCAGGAAACCCAGAACTCAACAACACTTTTCAAATCTTGTCCCGCAGTAAATGACCAGCTGAGTGAAGCTTGCATTTAGAGGATGTGCTCCTCCAGTAGACGGAAATAGCTTTTCCTCTTCACAAGTGCAACTGAGTGGTGGACTGGCAGCTACGTGGTTAACTAGTTGTGCCAAAGGGGTTGTGTTGAATGCACAGAAAAATATGCAGGTCCCAACAGTAAAGGGTTGTCTGTAGGCATGACACTGAGTACAGATGTTGTCTGCAGGCTCGTGCAGAGTGCACCGCGCCAATAAGCACCCAGAGTCGGAATGCACACGAAGGTCTTTTAATTATATAATTACTTATAGAACTCTGCAGAGTCAGGTACTTGGCCATCTTTCGCAAAGCAAGCACACCTCTGACTCGAATCCCCGTCATTTATACACAGGAAACTTGTGAAAACTCTCTCTTTGGCTCCTTTGGATTGGTTATTACAGCTCACCTAACTTATCTCCACTGAGCTTGTGCATTACAGAGGAATACCGGGGGGGAGGGGGAACAGGAGAGGGGGGACACACACCGAATCCCACATTAGCATAGATTAGCATTTTGACAGGTGTGATTTTTAATGTGCTAATGACCCTTAATGAGAAAAAGGTTACTATAGGTCAGTCTGGAGCTGGTGTTCTCCTTCCTGTTTTTTCCCTTTTAGCCCTTCTCTTCCTTGCTTCTGCTAGCTCAAGGCTACCTGTCTCTCTCCTTCTTTATTTTCTCAGCTAAAAGACTGCACAAGCTACAGGCCTCCCTATTTGCTTCAACATTTCCTTGGTTTTGTTTTTGTTTTTTTCCCAGCTTTGGGACGACACAGGTGTGGTTTGATATTTGCCAGTATAGCTAAAACTCACGCCAGTCTGCTCACGCACAATAAGTAGTAAGATTTAAGGACTGGTTTCATCGGCTTCTTCCATACTAACATCCTTCTTATGTTTTAGATATGCTGGAGTTAAATCAACACTAAGTTACTACTTGTGGAGTAATCGCCTTAAGCGACTAGGCATCATAAGCACACCTCCATCCCAAAAGCTACCCGCCTCCAAGGTGCAACCACCCCTCACTGAGCACGCCCTCGGAATTTCTCAGAGCCTGTACCTTTAAACGCAAGTGAGATCATTTCTACCAAGCACAACCAAGATATGCATGACTAGAGTCACTCAAGCTCCACCTTAAAGATAGAAAATAATATCAATTGCTTTAAGAGAAAGGGGATGTTAGGGAAGATACTATCAGGAAGGATTCCTTCTGACATCACTCGACAGGCTGAGCCTCTCACTCCCCCACCCCCACTCCATTGGGACGCCGTGGGGTAAGATCTGAACGCTTGCTTATACCAGGCGTCTCTGTGGAATCTTAGAAATCTCTAGAGTTTTGATGCTTTTTAATGTCTTAATACCTAGGCTGTGTACCTCTGCATTTCATGCATGCTAGCTTGCTTTTGCAGACAGTGAATTTATCACTGACAATCCAAAGAACCTGTGTACCTGTCGCCGTAAGAAATTGCACTTAATTGCATTCTTCCTAGCTGTGAGAGTTCTCCTTGAATGCGACTAGAGCGAGGCCGTACTGCGTTGTTGGTGAATCCGTGACCGTGATAGTTCAGCACCCTGAATCCGACGGGACCCATGACGGTCAATCGGCTACACCCCTTAACGCGACACTACTAGACGAAGAAGATGACAGGGCTTGCATGCACTGCATTAGGCTTTGCATGTGAAAACACCCCCAAATAATTTCACGTACATTTAACGTTTTTAAAGCTACAGCCCTACATAGTTAAGGCATCAGCATTCATTCCTTTGCTTGATAGCAAAGTATGAACATACAGAAGAGTTAAATATTTTCTTTGCATTCTTAAAGGCGATTTTTCAGACTTGGGCTTCAGTTGTTGGAGTTGAAGAGATCAGTAGACATCCTTACTTTTACGTTAAGACCAAAATCTTTATCTAAGATTGTGTTATCGAACGCAACTAAACTCCCACCCCCACATGTTTTTTTTTGTAACTTCGCAATGATCTTGCTGCAGTCCCACTCTGATGGTCTTTCAGTAACATGCAAACTGCCGTGGCAGATTCTGTTACAGTGCTTTTCTATTGACAGTGTGCATAACACTCAAGGTAAAGCCCCTCATTTCGCAGTGGGGACATAAAGTGTTTCTTTGGACCCTGCTGCTTCTGTTAGTACTCATTTTTTCACAAACTTCTTGAACCTGAGCCGTGCCTACTGAGCCAACGAATGCTTTGATGACACAGTATTTTGTCAAAGCAGTTTTGCTTCTTGGAGCTACAGAAGCAGCTCTGGCTACGTGATAGGGAATTGTGCTGCATTGGCAAAACCAGACTTAGCTACAGACTTACAACACTTGCTAACTCGATCTATTTCAAATCTCATTTTAACTTTAAAGGACAATCAGTTTTGTGGCTCCTGTCTTACTAATTTGCCTTGTTTTGCATGGAAGGGCAGCCTGTGAATGTTTTGCTTTATTGCATGCTTCAAAAAAAAAGGCTGAGGAAGAGACTGGAGGAACCTTTTCTATTCTATGGACTTTCCCCCGACAGTGTGGAATTGCAGGCTACTTGGATGAATGTTCCAATGTGAGTAAGGGAGCAGACCTCAGCCAAAGGAGGTGGAATCCTTGCTTAATAGTAAGTATCAGTGTGGGGACATCTTTGCTTAACGGGAGCCATTTAAACTCTTCATAGAAACAAAATAAGCTGGACATCTTATGCTTGGAAAGCAGTATGGTTACACAGCTGCTAACATAATGACTTGAGTCTTCTGCTCTGCAACTTCAGGTTTTGTTTTCAAGAAGTGCATACATCAGTTTAAGCTTTGGACAAGGAGATTTGCAATGCAAATAGTGATAAACCAGAATCAGCGGCGCTGACGAGTGTAATGGTGAAATGCAGCAAATCAAGTATTCCTGGAGAAATGTGAGATTACAAAACTAGCAAGCCATGAAGCACTTTTGTGGTTGTTGTTGTTTTTTAAATCAATTCTTATATGCTGAAATAGCACCTTCAAGAAAATCTGTTTATCTAGCCAGGTAACGGTGTCTCCCTGTAAACAGGAAGGAAATGCCAGGAGCAGCCATACCTCTTTGCTGTCAAAATAAAGAGCAAGTCGAGGCCAACATCATGCCATAGTGCAAAGGCTTGCGAAGAAAGATCATTCTAAGAGGTCTGCAAGAAAAGATGACTTACTTTGTCATAAGTTTGTCAAATAGAATGGACGAGTTAGTAGTCGAGTACCGACTGTGTCCGACTCTACAGCTGCGGCGCAGCTCCAAGTCCCTGTTTTCTCCGTGGACTCGTCTCACAGTTTTTGCACCAGCTCTACTCCTCAATGTTCTGGTGACTGAAACGCAGAAACAAAGTCTTTTGAAACAGTGAAGATGGGATTCTCCTTATTTCACCGTTGCTCTTGTAAAATGGAAACAGACAGACAAAAAAGGCACCCTGAAGTGGATTGAGTTTTCTTTACATTTCAGATCAGAAGTTGGTGTCACAACCACTGCATTCCACTTCTTTATCGCTCTGCACGTTTAAACTGTCTACTTCAAACTGGGACCTGTAGGGAAATTTTTAAAGAGACTGAAAGCTAGCCAGACAAAAACAAACGTGCAACTTTTGTTCCATGCAGGAGGGAAATCTACTCCACTTATTTCTGTCTTGGAAAAGTGAGAACAATCAACACCTTTCTCTAAGGTGTTTTCACTCCATTCATGTCAAACTGTATCTAACAGTGCTCAAAACAAACACTAGGACATTGCAAGCCTCTTCCTAAGAGGTGTATGTTTGATTACTCTGTTTATGCATGCAGCACTTCCATTTCCTGCATTAGGATCTAACAGCTCAAGGAGGGAAGAACCGTTTCAAGAGAAACACCCAAACACCACATAACTCAAACTCGTGCTTTTTAGAAAAAAGCCTGCCCATTGTTTGCCATACAGCACCCTTTGGCACAGGTTGGTTGCTTGCACTGTCATTAAAAGAGCCAAGAGGACAAGGGGAAGGGAAGAGCTACACCACTGTGCTGCTAGGATCACAGCTAAGGTTTACTTTTGTGCTTGCCAGCTATAAAACTAAGTTTGAACTTATCAAGTATCGATTTACTTTGCACAATTAGAACAGTTTGCTTTGTGCCTACCAAGCTGCAATTCACACTGCTCCCTCCCCAAGGAATTCATAAAATCTCCTATTTGCACCTACCTCTCTTCACAGAAAAGTCACTGAGGAGTGAATTCAGCTGACTACAGAAGGCTTTGGGGCCAAATGAAAGCCATGGAGTGACCAAGTGCCATCCTCTTCAGTAACCAGCACAAATAGGTATCCCGGGGACTTACAGCCACTTACCTGTGTTATATTCTTTTTTTCGTTCCAATTTTGGCTTTCTCAACTGCCTACATTAAGAAAGAGGACAGGGCAGAGAAGGGAGAAAAGACATGTTGTATTAGACCCATCAAGGATGGGAAATTTCACCATGTTTACAAGCCAGTGCTCCATGGTATACAAAGAGAAGCCTGTAGGCCTCACGCAGGATCCACATCCCAAGTCTGTTGCGTGCCATATACACGCGGTTCTGTATGTACCCACATTTCCTAGCTTGCTCATGTTGAATTCTCAAAATTATGAGCAATAGCACCCAAGTGGAAAAGATACATGTCCGGGTTTCAGTTAGGACAGCGTTAGTTCTCCTCCTAGTAGCGGGTAGGTTGCTATGTTTTGGCTTAGAATGTGTGAAAGGATGTTTAGAAGATTGCTGATACCACCCCGATGTTTCAATTGCTGCAGAGCAGTACTTACAACAAGCCAAGGACCTTTCGGTGTCTCACTGTCCTACTGGCGATCAGAATCGGCGCACAGCAACAGCTGCGAGGGGACAGACTCAGGATGGCCGACCCCAACTGGCCAAAGAATTCTATGCCTTATGGCAACACGCTGCACCATGGATAGGGCGGGGCAGCCGGGCTGCTAGGGGTTACGCTGGGCACTGGTCAGCGGGTAGTGAGCAACTGCATTGTACATCACTTGTTTTGTACACATTACTAGTAGCAGTACTATCATCATCATCATCATCATTATTATTATTTTCCTGTCTTAATAAACTGTCTTTATCTCAACTCGCGGGCTTCACTGTCCCATTTCTCTCCCCCATCCCAGAGAGGGAGGTAACAGTGTTGCAGAAGGGCTGTGTGGTGTTTAGCTGCCGGCTGGGTAAAACCACAGCAACACCTCAAAGGGGTTGGGGAAAAAAACAGGTTTTTTTAGAAAAGCAGAAGACTTTCACTGAGAAGAGGGATGCTAGTTTTAAGGTACTGGTACGCCATCAGCATGCTCATAGGCCTCTGCTGATTTTAGCCGGAGGTTTATCAGGCCACAACTCACTGCACATGCTTTCTCTCTTGCTTTTCAATCTACAAATCGAACAGAGATTGAACATATAGAAATACAGTACCTTGAAAAGCATCTTCTCTTGACATTTCCCCTCAGTATCGCCATACTTTCTTCAAAGCTGGAGACTGAACACCGCAGGATGCTTTTGCTCATTGATCTTCAACGGTGTCCGTTGAAACATTCAATACTGGGAGAAGAATAATCCTAGGGAAAGAAGGAAACAAGAATATATTTATGTGAACCACGTAGATTCAGATAAAGAAATTCTGCCTCACGCAAGTTTAATTGACCCTCCTGACTTGGTAGTGGGGCAACTAATTGCAGGCAGACACTGAAACGCTGCTGTGCTCAAGAAAAACCTGGAGAGAAAAAAAAAAAAAAAAAAAAAAAAAGCTTTCAAAACTAAAGCTTCCCTTTCCCCACCGTTTTCTTGTGGATAACTTAAGCTTAATATCCTTGGCAAAAAGATATTGCAGCAAAACCTTTCACATAAAATTAGTGTTTCGTAAAAAACAACAACAACAACAACAAACTTTATATTCAATTGAATTAAAATTAAAAAAAATAAACTAATTAATTTAAATTAAAAAAAATTTAAATTCAATTGACTGTTCAGAGGAACAGTCAAGCTTGACATTATACATCCTAGAATTAAAATCTAGTTTGAGTTTTTCTCCCATCTCCAGACCTTGCTAAAGATCCTTATTAGGAGCTCTGTCAAAAAAAGTTAAAGGCTTGTTATATCAAATCTTTGAACCCTTCTTACTGCCCTTGACCTTCTTCACATTGCTGCTCCTACAAGGGTGAGCACTATCATTTTTAGTACGGGAGGGAAGCTGTCATATCCTTGAGTGGGGGGTCGTTCTGTTTACAAAATGAAGTTCCAGTAAGAGTACATCAAATGAACCAACTTTCTTCGAACTTTAATTCATCACTATATTGAATGAATGACCTCTGGATTTCTCTCTCCCATTTGGAAGTCAATTTGAAAACAAACTACCTCTGCCATAAAGAGCCAGGCATCAGAGACACCTGTTGCGCCTCAAGAACAGAGAAGGTATGAACGACAAGAGCAGCTGAATAAAATGCAACTTGCCATTAGAAATGGGTGTACTGGCACCTACAGGTGCCGCTGGCATCTCCTCATTTTCATTACTCTCTTCATCTGGTTTCTCGTCTTCAGTAGCAGGGTTCTGCTGTGGTGACTTGGAGTTGTCGCATGGAGCACACGCTGCAGAGGTGCGACCTTGCAAGAAAGAATAGATACCAAAGATCTTCGTCGTGCATTTTCAGTTACAAATGCAGAGACAAGTCTTCAAATCCTTAGCGTTAAAGCACGTACCTCTTTTCTCACGAGATTCTTTAATTTGTTCACAAAGTCGTCTAAACTCTGTATCCATTTCGTTCCTCACCATTGAATATGCAATGCCTTCCAAAACATAGGCGCTGTGACGATCTGAAATTTTAAACACTTTAACTGAATGTTGTCTACCAACCAATGAAACTGTTTTGATCACAGAAGAAAATTGCTTTCTTCATAGGTTGGTTCTGAAAGGTTCTCTCAGTGAATATTTTCAGCATAACAACATCGAAGTTAATTAAAACAAAAGCACAAGTTCCTTGGGAACACTTATATCACAATTCCATGCCCAAGTAGCAAAATGATAAAATATTTACAATGTGGTAAGAGATGTTCTCTGTGGACGTCCAAAATCATCTAATCCATCCGAAGTCTATTGTCCGCACACAGCATTTATCCATCTATACGTTCGACAGATTTTTTAAACTAGGGCTAAAAAGCACATCCTCACCTGTAGATCTTTGATCCGGGTAGTACTCTAAGGCATTGTTACAGATTAGATCGATGTCCTTCAGCTAGTCTCCGGCAGCGAGGTACTGGCGCGAGTCAATTTGAGTCATAACTGTTGAAAGATCCATCGGCTATTTAATCCTTGTGGCATAGTCAGGTACCTGCAGATCAAATACAAGCATTCAGAGGTTTTCTTAACCTTGCACACTGTCTACCAAAATTATTCTGAAAACTTTAAATAAACGACTTCCTAAAAACTCTGAACATTTGCGATGCATCAGAAGATGCTGAAATTAACCAGTTTGCTTCTCAAAAATGGAAGGGCTCCTTCATTTTTCATTAGCACGGCCATGAGAGGACAACAAGAAGTAGGGAGGTCAGAAGCACATGCATGGTAGAGAAGAAACACTGAGGGTGGGAGATTCATTTCACTTTGCTTCAGAAAATCACAACAGTGAAAGCTGAGCAAGCCATCCGGCATTCTCTTTGTTGTTGACATTGAGGAAAAGGTGCATGAATTGCACCTGTGAAGTACCTATTGCAGGCATCTACTTTAGAATGAGATAACTGGGCCCTGAGGTGCTCATTTCTTCCCTCAGACCAGAAGAGGAGACTAATGACCAGTTCAGATGAGGACATATGTATCTGTCTAGATTTTTCACAGCTCAAGAACCTAGGAGAAAAGGGGAAGAAAAGCCAGTGGAGGCCCACAAGAAGAGGACTTTGCTGATCCGCAGGTATATTCAAGTTACATCTGTCTTTGAAATATACGCCCCTAGTTTAGGCTTATCTCATAAATTAAGGAGAAAAAGGCATCTAAGCAGCCAATTGGAGGAAAAAGAAAACACACTGCACTTATGGTTGATTCCTATTGAGGAGTTCCAGATGAAACAGAGAACAGGATCTCAAAACTTATTTTTACAAACTGCTGCTCTTATTCCTGTTCCCACAGGAACTGACAGTCCAAGAAAGGGCTTCAGACTTCACTCAAGTAGTCCTGTAAATACTGTTTGTAATTATAAGGAAAGATCTCTGTGCTTTTCAGTGCTGTGACACGCCTACATATCAAAGCCTTTTCACGAGCAAACTGTGTTGGCATTTGGACTGGCTTTTTAGAATGAAACCAGGGCTTTCAGCAAATAATCCCATAAGAGACATTTGAGAGTCAGCAGAAGTAAAAGCACTGCCTCTGCTTCTTGCAAAATCCTTACAGTGCAGCCCTAAAAACAAAGTTGAACCTTCCCCAAAACGCTGAGAAGTACAAACACTGAGAAGTTACAGACACACACAGATCAGCACTACTTTACCTTCTGTGGGTCAACGGGCTTCGCAAATTCCCTGAAACGTCTGTCAGTGGCAAGTCTGTGAGTAACGTCCCTCAAGAAAATTCTAAGGTCACGCAAGGTATCCTCCTCTTCCTCCTCCAGCATCTTTACTTCTTCCTCTTGTGGCTTCTGAGGCTCAGCTGGTGGTGCTACAGGCACAACTTCCAATGTCCGATCAACTTCAATTAATCAGGAAAAATTAGCCAATTTACAGTACTCAGATACAAGCATATGACAAATTACTGACAGAAAATGACCACCAAAGCAAAGCCCAACGAGCTAGTAACTTTGATAGGAAAGTTTTAGATGTACTTCTCATATCCTCCTCACCTCTTTTCTTTACAGGAGGCTTAGCCACTTCATTTAGAATTAGGTCCTCAGAAAAAGGCTGCTCTCTCTGCCCTACCAGGCAACTCAATATTGCACACTTCTCCAAATTCCGTATTAAATAATTTTTGCATCTAAAGCAGAAGGAGGAGAGACATTTCAGATTTAAGGCCACAAAAAACTCATCTTCTATTCCAAAAAGACGAGTACCTTTTCAAATTAAGAATAACCTGAAGAACACAAACTGAAAAAAGTTATCTTCCTGGCCTTAAAACGCTACATTTTCACAGGCTGGCACGGCAAATTCAAATATCACCTTTAAGAATCACCTGTAGAATTAAAGCTCGCTGAAGGGATTGTACGCTACACTGGTAAAGTAATGGCTTTCACCACATCCAACAGCGCCTCCTTTGTATTTACTTGCCTTGCTGCAGCCTTTACTTAGAACCTTTATGGCTATCGAGGGAAGAGAAAGACTTCAGCAGACAAGTGAGGGCTTTTTGCTGAGTTTTTATTTCTCTCCCAAAAGGTGTCTGAAGTAGCTAGTACCTCTACGTCTTCCTCCATTTTCAAGTTCTAGTATTAAAAGGTAGGTGAGGAATTTCACTACTTCTTTTAGAAGGAATTTACAGCCTGTACAAAAACTTCTGTGGGAACTCAAGCACTTTCAAAGCAGTTGATAATAAACACGTCTAGGTTAGACCCGTTCTCTTCCCCCAGTGACTGAGAGAAGAATTTGGAATTGAGCAGAAATTGGAACTCAGCTTTCCACCTTGGAAAGCTTTGGCCTCTATGAAGAAAGAAACTGATTTATTTATTTATTTTTCAATCAAAGTGTTTCAATTCTCTACTAAATTGCATTATTAGCAGTTTACCCAGCATAGCATGGAATGGCAGACAGTCAGAAGAAATCTCTTCAGTAAAAACATCCTCTTGTCATTTCAAGCACTGCATATTCTTGACTGAACCACTTTGTAGCCACCAGAATTATTGTATTAATTTATTATTTGCATGTGTGAGAAGGGCGTGAAAGTCACTTGCTTGACTCAGAAAAAACCTTAAGCAGATGCTTTCACAGTATTCTTTTCTCTAAGCAAATTTTAAGTGATTTGTTAGGGTGTCTGAGTAATAACAGTATGCATTTAAGAAAGCACACCAGTTTGATGTTGAAAGCATTCATAAATTACAAGACACTGAAGAAATAGTAAGGAAAGTATTGACAAATACCTCTTCTGGGAGATCTGAGTGACGTACATCAGACGGAGCAAGCAGCAAAACTGGCAAAAGTGCTGGAATGTTACGTAGTAGAATTAGAAAAGTAAGTTTCAAGGCAGGTCCAGCGTTGTCCCACCATAAATGGATATCTGGGACATAAATTGTGCTTGGTGCTGTCTTCTGAGCATTTCGGATCAGCTAGTGAAAAGGAAAGCTTGCGTAAGAAAACTAAAACACGTACAAGAACCTCTTAATACATAGCTACATAGCCATCTGACTGCCCCATGAAATGAAACTGCGTGAACAGAGTGGCAAGCATCCTTTCACATAAGGAATTTCTCTGTGCACCCTTTCAGATTATCAGTATTCGGACAACTCTAGTCAGAAGATGGGAAGGATATATTCAGGCAGTGGCTAGACACCATAGCTATATGGCCACAGCCACAATCATCGCATAACAAAGAAAGGAAATGTCCCTCTTAAGGGACACATCAGTATTCAGTCGTGTAACATGTCTGTCCTTACTTGTATGGCTCTCAAACGTTTCCACTAAAGGTAAAAATATTTTAAGGTAGTGATGCCAAACAAGAAAATGGATTTCCTGCCTAAAAGTAAAAACACCAAATCTGGTCATTTTTTCTAGTTAAAACCACATCACCATGCAAATGAAGTGTTTTCTGAATGTTAATGCTTTTAGTGCACATACTGCAACAGCACAAGTTGTGTATGTCCGTGCGAAAACAAAATAAACAGAAGCCCCAAACCTTGGTTGCCTTACTAATATAATCTAGAAGAAGGCTACAAAAAGTAGCCGACATGCAGTCTGATACAGAGCCATCTACTGGGAGCACACAGTCCTAGGAGGCAATGAGAACTACTTTCTGGATCCCAGTGACATGAGCAGCATTTCTTTCCACAAAGAGATGTTTATTAGCAACACCGCCCAGCTTCCTGAGCTGCTAGCAACAGCCTCACTGTAAAATTGGGTATGGAAAATGTGGACATGTACAACATCCAGATTGTTTGTGGTGCTGTCTAAAAGAAAAGGGGATTTTCAGACAGAAGCAACTTTAAAACAAGGCCACCTCCATTACCAATTAATTTTGCTCACCTTACTTGCAACTCGATTGATCCTTTACATACAGTCAGTGAATCCGATGAGAAGAAAAAGAAAAAAAGGTACCTGTCCGCAGATTTCTTCTGGCAATGCAACATTTGTAAGCAGAACAGAAAGGTCCAGGGTGTGAACGGGAAACTTCTCCAAAGCGTGCAACACCACGGGTGCCACGTAAGAAACCTGGCCGTACCCTTCTTTTCCTGCTATTAGCAGACGGGGCTGGCATGATGTTGGTTCGCAGAAAGCACTCCTAGAACAAGAGTTAAGAAAACAAGCTTATAAATGAGGTGCTGAATAGACACACAGATGTTCCAAGTAATTTTCCTATAGACTTTCTTTTCCCTCCCCAAATAATCCAAATGGCAGCGGTACATTAAATACATGTAAGATTTCCAGTTAAGTTATTCAGTCATTCCAATTGTTTCACCTTCTTCCCTTTGTTTCATCTTCTCCCCTTGTGTTTCCTATTCTTTACTAAACCAAGACTGCAAATTAATATCCCTGCAATCTTGCTTTACTTTATTATAAATTTATTATTTATTATATATTTATTATTTACTTTATTATAAATTTATTTTTATTTAAAAATAAATTGGTGAGGAGCATTTGTTTCCCCACTACAATCAGGCTGTACCTCTGCTGGCTTAAATCAAAGATGCTAGAGACTTAGCCTTGCTCTAAAGCACAGAAAATCTTCTGGACAGCACAGCAATAGAAACTGAAAAAAATAACTGATCCAGCTGTGACAACATGATCTAACTTTCCAACTGTGGGCTTGCATGACTTCCATACTAAAATATCACAAGATTAACACAACTTGGTGGCTTAACAAATAAAGACACCATTCAATTTTTTCTCAAGGTGTTTTAACAAGCCATTTCTCAGTTTTCTTTCTGCTACATAATTCACTACTGGTTTAACAATCCTGGAAAACAGAAGGGCAAAAGGTGGCAACACAAACCCATAAAGTTGGGGTATTTTTAGCTAAAAGGACAGACAGCACATTTATGTGGTCTTGAGTCTTTCAAAGAATGCCATGGATTAAGTCAACGTGTTCTGGTAGTCTACGGATCACTTTGGCTTACGAAGAGAAGCCTGGGCTTTTCAATTTGGACATTCAGAGCAACTTCGTTACAACTTTAGTCCCTCCACCCTTTCTTCTTGTGAATACCAAGCACCCCTTCAACACACAAACTTGATGTTGCCCCTTCGTCTACCACCCCTCGCACTTTTAACAGCTGGAACTGTTCACAAAGACTCAGCAGACCTGAGAATTTAAACGTAACAGGGATCTATCTTTCTTTACCTGCTGAAACAGAGGCATTTTTTCTCTGGTCTGTCAGGCATTCCATCTTTTAATTCATCTCCAGAAACCAAGGATGCATCGTCATCACTGTCAAACATATCATCTTGTAAAATCGGACTGAAATGCTCTGAAAGGCAAAAGAGGTTTGTTAACTTTCCTGAATAGCCTTTGTCTCTTTCTCTTCCATTAATACAGCTTCTAAATCAGTGCCAAAACCCTTTCTTCATTTGAGAGCACACACTGAAAGCTATTTCCTAGAGTTCAGCCCACCACAGATCTAAGGAGATGGCACAAGGCCCTACAAAGCTCTACTAAGTCCCACTGATGTGTACATATAAGGTACGCTACTCTTGGTGATTTTTTTCTCCCCCTTGGAATAAAGGAGATTACAAACACTTTCTGCAGTTGCTTAATAGCTAAAAAAGAAACAAACAAGACCATTTCTTTCTGGAGGAGGTTCCCACAATGAAAGCATGGGGATAAAGGATGTGATGGCCACAGAATTCCATTCATCTAGTAAATATCAATGCTAATTGATCTCACGTGTATAGTACGATCCACAAACATTTAAATTAGGAGACTGGTTAAAAATGATGATAGCTAAAACAATATTTAGCTTAGACCAGGTATACTTGTATCCTGGTCCTGACATTCTTCAGAAAGGAATTAGAAACATTGACCTAGAAATGCTTCCCCTCCAAAGATCTGAGTTTTGATTTTTTAAAGAAAAATAGGTGCCTTATACTTCAAACCTCAAGTCAACCTCTACAAATGCTAATTATCTTAGCTGCCGTCAGAAGCAGGATGCTTCAGTAGAGAACGCATCGTCCTTTACTGTGTATTGATCATTCAGAGCTTCCATTTGGCATTTCAGTTTCGAATCCACAATAAAACCTATGCGTTATATTCCAGACTTGCCCAAAAACAAGACACGCACATGCAAATAATAAAATTCTACCACCATTATGTCTGAAAGGTTTAAGTTGATTGCACAAACCACAAGTTTTTGCTTTAGCAGAATTATAAAGAAGTGGATGCTGTGGTTATACCTTGCTGTCGGTCCTCCTTTAGTGCAAGCTGTGCATGCGGGAAGATCTTCTGCACAACTTGTAAAATATTCTCTACTGATCTTTGAAAAAGTGGCTTGAAAATGGGTGATAGTGCTTGTACGGGCGAAGTCTCGATCCTGTTTGAAGCTGGAACAACCTTCTTCATAGCCATGAAAAAGTCCTTCGCTTTTATTTTAATAGAATTAACATCTAGCTGCAATTTCTCCCTACTTGCATAAATCTGAGGATAGCATCGGCGTAGAGAGCACAGCGCAGCTTCAGTACAGAGGGATTTGATATCTGCACCACAGTATCCTAACAAACAAAAATCAAACGTTACATCAGTCAAGGCCCAGGTTTACAACATGCAACATTTAAAGAATTTGTAATGCCAAAACCAAACAGCTTAACAGGGAATTCAAAGTGCTACCGCTCTGCAGGGAAGTTTCATGTTGCTCACTGCCTGATATCCTGCGCTTATGCAGCTGAAGCAGACTCCTCATCAAAAACTATACTCTTGAGGAAGATGCCCCAGAACCATTTAACGTTCTTAGACAACAAGAGGAACGACAACAAAGAGTAAATAGATGAAAGCATCTCACTCTGATTGCTATGAAGGTGTGCCAGCTGCCTCGTTGACTAGTTGTGCAGCAGGGCACAAGAGCATGGGTACTGCCTGGTACAAGCTAAGGTTCTTTACAACTTGGTCACAAGCAAGAATCCGTTTCTGTTTCAGTCTTACCAATGCATTTCTCAGCTAGTTCATCAAGCAACATGTCCGGTGGCTGAGGGGTCCAGTCACGAGTATGAATCTTGACAATTTCTTTTCTAGCCTGGAAGCAAAATCATTGCATTTTAGCTTGTCCCAAGTTTTCCTTAAAAATACCAACAAGAAACAAACAAACCAAAAGGCAAACAAGTAAACAAAAAACAAAACAGTCCTCCCTCAAAACCCCTCATCTATTAATACGCTTTTCTTACTTGCTCAACTTTCAAGTATTTTACAGTTATTTAATATACACTCTGCATTGTCAACCAGGAAATTGAATAGTTCTTATTTGTTATACTGAACTTTTTCTAGGAACCTACAGTGAAAGAAAAGGCATTTATAGCTTCAATAACAAGTTTCCAAACTACGAGACCTAAGGACCCAGAGGAAAATACTGTAATGAAAAATTTATCCAGAAACATTTCTTTGCTGTCCAAAAAACTTCTCTAAAACTTAGCAAGCTTTCATTGGGACAGTCTCATTACTTCATCACATTTGATTTTCAGTCAGTAAATTCACAGAAAGCACTTCTGGCACAATGCTTCCAATTGCTACAATTACTATAAAGAAGAAAAGAATTATGACTCAAACTACTACCACTGATCCGGGGCACAATCAAATGCAAACACGTCCCCTATTCATTCATAAGGGAAGGATTGAGACCAAAAACACAACTTCATGATGAAAACACCCAAGTGGACTAAATAATTAAGCAAACAGGTACAACTTGGGGAATGAAAGGTTTGATTATAGAACTAACTACTTGGTGGTATCATCCTGACCATATATATCCAGTACCAGATTTGCCCTCCATGGAACAACGCAGTGTCTCCACGTATCACTCTTTTGTTCAAGTTGTCAATTATTTTTTTCCTATAAAGTTGGACTTTGCCATGGTAGCACTTACATTGAATTTAAGTTCTCACCTCTTTATCTGGCAAGTTGAAGAGGAAGTGTCTGCCAAAGCGTCCTGGTCTTCGTAAAGCAGGATCTATAGAATCCAGTCTGTTAGTAGCTCTGATTACCACGATCTCCCCTCTGTTATCTATGCCATCCATAAGCGTGTGAAGAGTTGAAACAATGGAAATAATAGAAAAATATAAGTTTTACTTACTGGTTCAGTACATTTTGTTACATTCCACATGACTTTCTTGATGCCGGAATAACCTTCTTCCTAGTGGTCATTCAAAACTGGGAAAAAAATAGTCTACCAAGTCGGTTTTTTTTTGATTGTCGTTTTTTTTTTTTTTTGATAATAAATCTGCAGACTGTTAAGTCATCAAGCACTTCAAGACTGTTTGAAATAATCTCTACGTTAATATAAAAGGAGTACCGCACACTTCTGCTCAGGAAGATAATCACGGAAAATGTCAACTTTGATTTTAGATGTTGAATTTGTTGCAGTGAGATCTTCCTCATCGCACGATTCTATTTGGATTTAAACCATATTATCTATGGAGAGACCAAGATTAGGACAAGAAAAGCACAGAGTTCAGCATGAAGCCAATCAGGAGCTCAAGTTTGTATTCTTTGTATTCCACTTTATCCTTCTCTTGCTGGAAGGACCTGCTTTTTGAGTCTCCTTCTCTTCACTAGGAGCATGCTCCCTCTTGCTTTGGTAATGCTCTTTCTCAGTGGTTTTAGTCTTGTCCTCTGTATCTTGGCATCTCTCTGTAACAGCTGAGGAGGAAAGGTTTTTAGAGCTACATTCAGTGTCAGACTCGAGAGAGGAAGTATGCTGCAATTTCTCACCAGGCTCACAAGACTCTTTGCCGTACAAAACGGTTTCTTTTGAAATGAGGTCACGTTCTTTTGATCTTCTTGCTTTCTCCTTGTCTCCACCGTCATCACATTGGTACTGGGCGAGGTATTCATCGTTCCCAGGAGATTTCGGAGGGTCCACGACACTGCACAAAATAAAATCACGTTTCTCACTTCTGCTGAAGGACGTGAATATTAAGACTAAAACCTTCCAACGTCAAACAAACAAACAAAAACCTCCGGACTACAGGAACCCTCGCAAAGATATGCCATTTAGAAACCTCTCCTGTGATTAGGACACCTTCTTCAGCTCCCAGAGAAAGTGCTTTTTCCCCTCTTGCTTCTGAAGCCATTGCACTAAAAAAGCAAACGCATCTGTCTCCCTCCACATGCCGCTCTGATTAAGAGCCAGAATATTCAAAACCACTCTATTTGTTCTCCCCACATAGCCGAAAAAACACCAGTTGAAAGAGTTTTCTACCTCTCTCCATGAATTTACATTCACATATCCTATGACTGCAAAAATAGAAGGCAGGGCTCAGGGAACAGCAAATGTTGGAAATGAAAAAAAGCAGCCTGTTTCTTCAGAGTCTTAAGCCTATGCTGCTAGGAAAACAAAACAAAACAAAACAAAACAAGAGGAGAGGAGAACAACAGCGGGAAATTTACCTATTCTCCAGGTGTTCAATTGCAAAGCCTCCTCTGGAGGATCAATAGCTGCGAATTCAGCGTGCTTAGGAGAAATCAGATCTACATCTGAACCATAACTATTTCAGTAGTATCACTAACTTCTGTTACTCTGAAGAAGCAGTCAGCACCATTTCTATGATAGCAAAGAGCTGGATAGAGTCTGTTATTCACATCAAGTAGTCAGGCAGGTTTCTTTAGGAAGGCTGGGTTTCACTAGAACATTACTAGCCTGTAAGCCTCATGGCATCACCTTCCATCTTGACTGCTGAACCTCCTTGCTCCCTACTATCTTCTTTGCCAAGATACAGCTGTCCACATTTACTTTTCCTACTTGGCTGGACTGAATTTAAGAAGATCTTGCATCTAAGAAAGGGAACAAAAGCTGCTGCCCAGCAGCGTCTGGCTCAGGGAGGAGTGAGAAAGCTCTGTGCAGTCCCCAAGGTCCGTGCAGCAGGAGGCAGGAGGTGCTCCAGGCTCACAGCAGCAGTTCCCCTGCGGCCTGTGCAGGGAGAGGCCCCTGGTGGAGCAGGCTGTCCCCCTGCAGCCCATGGGTCCCCCGTGGAGCAGATCTCCACGCTGCAGCCCCCCTGCGGGTGGAGGAGCCCCCGGTGGAGCAGGTGGCTGTGGCCTGGAGGAGGCCGCGGCCTGTGGAGAGCCCCCGCAGGAGCAGGCCCCGGGCTGGACTGGAACAGGCTGTGCTGAGCCTGCTTTGCCCGTGACGCTCCTTGTGGAGTGATCTCCCTGTCCTTCTGGCAGCCCTTGAGCCCTTGCCAGCCTCTTTTCTCCCCTTGGCGTTGGAGGAGGGGCAGGGAGAGAGCGCTTGTGCTGGAGCTCAGCTGCCCAGCTGAGGAAAACCACCACGGCTCTGTCTTGCCGCTGCTGCAGCACGCTGGTAGCAGCCAGCACCGTCTGTTCTTCGAGCCTCAGCAAGCCCACAGCATCTTCCCAGAAGGGATCCCTTTCCTTCACGCCTGACAGGCGCCGCCTCCAGAGGCTGAGGGCTTGTGCCCTGTTTGCAAGCTCTTTCTCAGTGCCCCCTTCCCCAGAGAAGGATCCCAGCTGCTTGGCTTCCCTGCCCTCTGCTGCCAGGCTCCCGCAGCTGCTATCCCAGCAGCGCAGCAGCCAGCTGACAATGTGCTCGCCTGGAGGACAGCTGCAATCTTGTCCCATGGCTCGCAGCTCGCCCAGGGATGGGGATCACCTGCTTCCTGCTGCTTTTCTATCTAATCTCCTTTCCAACAGCCTCCTGTGCCCTGGGATGGCCCTACCTTGGGGTAGGCTGCCTCGCCTTCCTCTTGCTCCTTCCTCTTCTTGGGAGGACTTTCTGCCCTTCCGAAACGAGATGACTTCTGCATGCATTCCTTCCCCTTGTGTGTATTGGTGCCTGAGACAGCAACGGGTTCGTCCCTGGAGCCAGCTGTAGGGCCTGTGCCAGGCTTGGAGGGGCTGCAGGGAACATGCCAGGGGCTGGAGTGGCTGGATGTGAAGTACTATCAGTAAAGAATTTCTTCCTAACATATATTAGAAATCTAACTTTTCAGTGTAAAGCTATTAGTCCATGTCCTGTCACTCCAGGCCCTGATAAAGACCCCCTCCCCAGCTTTCCTATAGGTTGCCTTTAAGTACAGGAAGGCTCTCAGCCTGGCACACAGTAAAACTGATGGCAGATCCTTCACAATATTATTTGAATTTCACGTAAATAGAACAGACTATCAACTTACTTAGGAGAAGTAATACAATTTCAGAACTATTCAAAACCAAAGGCATTCCAAACTAAGTTTAAGTTCAGAGGAAATCCAAAGAAAAAAACAAATTTTGAAACTAATAATCAGAGACCATAATCTTCTTCAAATGATAGATTTTCCTCCTGTACTGGGTAATATTGGTCTGTCTTTAATGCTCATCCAGACATGGCTTTGACACCGAGTATCTTGCTTTGCCTCTGCATTAAGTCTTCTTCTCATGTGAGGTAAATGTCCTGCTCTTATGGGATGGGCCTAGGAGACACACGCGCTGTGTCTCATGATGCTTGGATATCATCTTAATTCTGGGTGAAGATGAAAGGTCTCACTGCTTCCTGAACAGGGAAGTGGATGTCTGCAGTTAAGAACCCTCTGTCTAATCTAGAAACATGAAGGAAGGAGTTTGCTGGATTGCAAGTGACAGTGAAGAAAGCCACAGGTGACATATCAGACTGATTAAAATGTTATTTAGCTCAGGGCATGGCTAATGAAGTGGAGCTGGAATAGTTTGACGACCGTAATTATGCTCACTATCACTGTGACTTTTTTATAGGATGGTAATGCCTAAAGGTCCCACTGGAGCCTGAAACAAGGTTGTGCTGGGTGCTGCACGTGCATATCTCAGTAGCGCTTTGATAGCTAGTGATACAAACAGACAAAACAGAGATTGAAAGGAGAAACGGGGGGACAGAGATAAGAAGATCTTCCTGCAGGTCATTTAGGGTATGAGCCAGGAGTTCAGTGCATCCAGCTCTCTAGTGCTCTGCTGGCCCAGTGAGATGAATGGAAAACATTGCAGCCTTGGAAAAATAGTGCTTCTTCTAATTCTTTGGCCAGTTTTGATGATTTAGGACTGCTCTATTTATTTATTTATTTATTTATTTTACTTTCCCCATTTGTGCTGGAGAAGGTGAACTTTTTAAATACCTATTCTGAATTCAAATATCATTTTCATTGTTATGTTTCTGTTTTGTTGGCACTATTCATAATGACTTCTACCCTTCAGTGGAAGCAAAAGCTTATCATACCATAAAACTGATAAAACAAAACACAAAACAAAACCAGGCTTAAAACGAAATTTTTGAGTCTTACAATTTCAAACTTTGAAATCTAAGGAAATGAATCATTGAGTCTGACTAAGCATCTCTGGGACTGGAGTGCAGAGAAGGCAGAGTTAAAATTCAAAATTCCAATGGGAAAAAAGCAATGAGAAAAGGTACATTTCAGAGGTTAAAAACTGCAAAAATAAAGTACGAATGACCCAAAACCTCCTTCACATAGGAAATTAAACAATAATAGTAAATGATACTTAAGCCACAGAAACCAGGGGGAACAAAGAGAACAAATTAGGACAGTTGCATACTCGAGGCAAAAATAGATCAAAAGTTAATGATGTCTCAAATGCTGCAAATCTTATTTCCTGCATCTAACAGCAACAACAATGTGATATTAAGGGCAGTGACAGGATTCCCATTGCAAATGAGGGTAGGGCACTAGGCACAACATCATCTGAGGTGAAATAAAAATCTACAGTGATTCAAGTGAAAAATGACAAGCTGATATCTACCTAGCCTATTAACAGCATTGGCACACAGAACAACAACTCAAGTAGGAAAAATACATCACAACTGTGCAAATCAGGGATAGTCCCCAGAACGGGAGAGTAACAAATATACTTCTGTCCAGGAGAATGTAAAGAGTGATCCAGACAAGTGCAGGCCTGTTAGTTTGACATCAACGCTGGGCAAAGTTTTGTAGCAAGAAGAGATAAGACTAGGGAAGTAGCGGGTAATGTGGAATTTACAAGATAATTTATTAAAGCTAATTTGTTTCCAGAGAATTTAGTAGCTTGCCTTTGTAGGACCAGTGCTCCCCTACACAGGGGATGAACTACATCTATTTCACTTTCTGTGAGCTTCTGATACCTTATCTATGGATTTGGGCTTTGGGGCTGCAAGTGAATCAAGGGAGTTTGCAATTGTTCACACTGTTCGAAGAGGGAATTACCGGCAAAGGAGAGGTTCCCTGTAGTGATTCTCAGAGACAGTTCTGAAACTGCAGCTGCTAAGGAGGCAAAGACTCATGGAGAAATGTAGGCTGGAAGGGACCTCTGAAAACCCAACCTCCTATTCAGAGCAGAGATGACTTCAAATTTAGGTATGTTCATATGGACATGGTGGCCGAAGACTAAAAATTACATATGAGCTTTCAGATTTCCAGGTGACATAAAGTTGGGAAGTCCTACCGAGCCTGACAGAAGGATATCCCTTGTGATTGAAATGGTTCAGGTGAAGTGACATTTGATAATACAAAGCAGAGCCATGCTTAGAGATTCTCAACAAAGGGTGTTTTTTTTTTTTGTTTTTCTTTTTTTTTTTTTTGTCATGTTTGCTATATGGCAGTCAGGAGTTTAAAACAAACAATAAAACAACAAAACCCCATGTTCATACACTGTTAACAGAAGAACTGAAAAAGTTAAGTGGTTATATGGTGTGTATGGCTATTCTTTTTTTTTTTTTTTTTTTTTTTCTCCAGTATAAATACACCTGACAGGGCAGCCCTGCCACACATATAAGACATGAGGCAAAATTCTGCCACTTGTATTCACATTGAACTTAGGAGGAAGTGTTCAGAAGACAGAAGGAACAAGTTGCCTATTGTGTGGAAGGGAATTAAAGGACATCATTCTGCTCAGCCAGATGCCAGTTGAGAGAAAAATATGATGTCTCTGTGAAAATGCATTTCTTGAGTAAATATCAAGGAGAATTAGGAAATGTGTAAGTTGGGAGATACATCTGAAATGATGATTGCAGTTGGCTTATGAGGAACTTTGGACAGGAAATTGGTAGAAACTTCCCATTTTAAGAATAAAGTGCACCATAGATATGAAGTCAGCATTCACCTAAAGAGTAGAGGCCAACTCAAAGCCCCCACAACAAAGCAGTGGACAAACCAGAACACTAACATGTTGTGGTCTAGAGTCACACAGATATACATAAGTTTACTATACCTAAACATCTGAGGGGTTCCTTTGAGAGGCGGAGGGCTTGTGCCCCATTTCCATTTCCACTCTCAGTGTCCCCTGCCTCAGAGAAGGATCCCAGCTGCTTGGCTTCCCTGGTCTCTGATGCCAGGCTACCAGAGCAGGTATCCCAGCATCGCAGCAAACAGGTGACAATTTGAGTGCCACAGCAGTCCTCATTGCGAGCTGGACGCTCAAGGCACTTGCGGCCACCCACCTTTGTGAGCTCCAAGGCTGACAGTGACTCTCTGCTGAGCTGCCACGGCTCTCGGGTGTCCCGGTGACAGAGCTTTCGGCGCTAAGCTGACTGCCAGGAGAAAAGGCTGCCGTGAAATGGCTGCTCCACAATGCCAGGAGCAAGGTCTGCTGGGCTGGGGGTTCGCAGGGGAGCTCGGCCTTGGGCCTGGCAACTGCGCCTGGAAGCCAGGGACGGCCTTGGTGTGCAGCTGGACACCTGGGCCTGAGAAAGCAAGGTCTCTTTCCAGACACTTGGCACCATCGTCACCCAGTGGCTGTCTGAGGGGGACGAGAGAAATGCACAGCATCTCTTGCTGCCCTGCAGTGCTGCTGTCCTACGCCCTTGGGGGTCTGCGGGATAGAAAAAGGGACGGATTTTGACCCAAAACCCAGCTCCTTTCTATCAAAAGCATCACGTCCTCCTGTCTTTCTTGTATTTGGCTATGACTTTAGGAATCCCTGCAATCCCTGCAGCTGTGTCCCCTGCCAGCTTCTTGTGTGCCCCAAGCATCCTCGCTTGCAGGGCAGTAGAAGATGCAGAAAAGGCCTTGCCTTAGTGGAAGCACTGCCCTGCAGGAGCTCCAACATCCCTCTCAGCAGCACGCTGTAGTCCCCAGATGCCCCCGAAACGGCACATTTCAGCTACTGGGAAGGAAATGAGCTCGCTCAAGGTGAGCTACCCGCTCAAGGCCCAGGTGTCTGTGAGGCGGTGTTGGCAAGGAGTCCTGTTGTGTGAGTCCGTTCTTTGTGGGTGCTCCGTCCCCACAAGGCTTGCTTTTCAAGGCCCAGGAGAGTCTTGTGGGCACTGGCCTGGGGTCCCAGGCTGAGCCAGCTGCTGGCTGGCAATCAGGGAGGCTCGCTCGGTGTCTTGGCTTGCGTTTGCGTGGCCAGGCTGTGGGAGCGGGGGGCTGCAGGGGTGTCCTCTTTGAGGAGAATGCAGCAGCTGCCCCATGGGAGCTCAGGGCCGCTGCCAGGAGGCTCCTTCCAGGAGGGACCCACCCGCTGCAGCCCAGAACGCAGAGCAAAAGGATGATGTTTGCGCCTGGGGGAGAGCCCATCTAAGAAAGGGAACAAAAGCTGCTGCCCAGCAGCGTCTGGCTCAGGGAGGAGTGAGAAAGCTCTGTGCAGCCCCCAAGGTCCGTGCAGCAGGAGGTGCTCCAGGCTCCCAGCAGCAGTTCCCCTGCGGCCTGTGCAGAGAGAGGCCCCTGGTGGAGCAGGCTGTCCCCCTGCAGCCCATGGGTCCCCCGTGGAGCAGATCTCCACGCTGCAGCCCCCCTGTGGCTGGAGGAGCCCCCGGTGGAGCAGGTGGCTGTGGCCTGGAGGAGGCCGCGGCCTGTGGAGAGCCCCCGCAGGAGCAGGCCCCGGGCTGGACTGGAACAGGCTGTGCTGAGCCTGCTTTGCCCGTGACGCTCCTTGTGGAGTGATCTCCCTGTCCTTCTGGCAGCCCTTGAGCCCTTGCCAGCCTCTTTTCTCCCCTTGGCGTTGGAGGAGGGGCAGGGAGAGAGCGCTTGTGCTGGAGCTCAGCTGCCCAGCTGAGGAAAACCACCACGGCTCTGTCTTGCCGCTGCTGCAGCACGCTGGTAGCAGCCAGCACCGTCTGTTCTTCGAGCCTCAGCAAGCCCACAGCATCTTCCCAGAAGGGATCCCTTTCCTTCACGCCTGACAGGCGCCGCCTCCAGAGGCTGAGGGCTTGTGCCCTGTTTTCAAGCGCTTTCTCAGTGCCCCCTTCCCCAGAGAAGGATCCCAGCTGCTTGGCTTCCCTGCCCTCTGCTGCCAGGCTCCCGCAGCTGCTATCCCAGCAGCGCAGCAGCCAGCTGACAATGTGCTCTCCTTTCCAACAGCCTCCTGTGCCCTGGGATGGCCCTACCTTGGGGTAGGCTGCCTCGCCTTCCTCTTGCTCCTTCCTCTTCTTGGGAGGACTTTCTGCCCTTCCGAAACAAGATGACTTCTGCATGCATTCCTTCCCCTTGTGTGTATTGGTGCCTGAGACAGCAACGGGGTCGTCCCCGGGGCCAGCTGTAGAACCTGTGCCAGGCTTGGAGGGGCTGCAGGGAACATGCCAGGGGCTGGAGGGGCTGCAGGGAACATGCCAGGGGCTCGAGGGGCTGCAGGGCGAGTGAAAGGCTTTGAGGGGCCTCAGGTCCCGCTGCAGTGGTTGAAGTCAATGTAGGGAACATCAGAGTTGTTGGAGGGGCTGCAGGTAAAATGCCAGGGCTTGCACGGGCTGCAGGCTGCGTCACAGCTTTGCATCAGGTCAAGACGCATTTTCCTAGAACCATACATTTCCTCCTGGAGGGGCTGAAGAGCATGGAATGGTCTTCAAAATGCATAGAGCAGACCCCGGAAATCGTATAGCTGCTTCTAGGAAGTATGTAAATTTTGTTTTTCTGGTTGTTAACATTGTTTCACAACAACAGATGCAAATATGTATCTTGAGTTGAGGGCAAAGGTGACCTTGGATCTGAAGCACACAGGCGTTCGCTAGTGTCCCCCCATCCGGAGTGAATCCAGAACGACTCGGAAGGAAAAATAAAATCCAAACCAGTGCGTTGTGATAAAGAGAGTTTAATAGGGTAGAAAAGGAATAAAAACCAACAAAATAATAAATAAAGATATTTATAATTTATATTAATATATAAAAATATTTAATGCTATTAAATACTTATAATTTTATAATAATAAAACAATGCCATACTGTACAACACAGTCAATAAAGTGGATTTAATTAAATAAATAAGAAAACCAATAAATTAAATGAAAATTTAAAAATTTAAATTTAATACAAATAAAACCCATTTTTCCCATTCCAATGAATTGCTATCCCCATCATCACTTCCCATCCCACTGATCATTTGCTATCCCAAAGACCTCCCAGTTCTTATCCCCTCGGCATGCCAGTGCAAGAAGAAGTGCTCTGCAGGCAGAGGCCTTGCTGAGTGACCACCTAAGGAGAGGAATTTAATCCAGAAGGCAGGAAAGAAGAGCAATGCCCCGAAAGAAGAAGCAAGTCTTGTCTCTCAGCCCTTTGGTGTCCCAAGCAGCAGTTGCCATGGCCAAGCTTTCCCAGCCCAGCTGCTGCCAGCATCTCCCCAGCTTGCCATTGCCACCTTCCTGGGTGAGGCGCGCGCGCATTTGCCATTGGCGCTGTTGCCCATCCCTGAGAGTGGCAAGCAGTGCGTAGGTCCAGCACGAGAGAGGGGAGAGGGCAAGCGAGAGGGGCAAGGGCTGAGGAGCGTGGCTGAAGCTGGAGCAGGTGCCTGCAGAGGTCTCTGTGCCTGCCTGGGTGCTGCGGGGGCCGTCGAGGAGAAGCCCGAGGTCGGTCACGGGTAGCCGTAATAGTAGGCTATGGCGTGGTCCTTCTGCCGCTGCACGAAGAATTGCACGGGGCCGATCTTGGTCTGGTGGGCCGCCCGCTGCCGCTCCTCCTGGGCCAGCTTCTTCAGGCGCTCCCGCTTGGGACGCTGCTGCGGCGTGATGGGCACCGACTCCTCCTGCTCCTCCAGCGGCGTGGGCGCTGCGTCGCGGCCTGCCCAGGGCCCCACGCAGGGCACGTAGTCCACGCGGGGCTGCGCCGGATTCTGCAGCGTGCGCGGCTGCGTGGGCAGAGCCGGACGCTGCGCTTTGCCCCCTGCGGCTGGCAGGCCCCACACTCTGGGCGCCTGCTCTGGGGGAGCTCTCTGTGCTCCTGTGCTGCCTGGTGGTGCCGGCAGCGCCTGGGCCTTGTGGCCAGCTGGGGGCCGGGGGGCAGCGGGCACAGCGCTGGAGCCTGGCAGCGTCGGCCGGGCCCTGGGCATGCCGCTGGAGGTGGGCTGCGGCTGCACACAGGGCGGCTGGCGCACTGGCCCCAGCGCCTTGGCCCTGGCCCCCAGCGGCTGCAAAGTCTCGCTGGGGGTCTTTGTCCCCGGCTGCTGGCGCTGCAGCATCTTGGCCCCGCTGGCTTGGGGCCGGAGCCTGTCCTGGGGCCGCACGGCACGGGCACGGGCACGGGCACGGGGCTTCATGGGGAGGGGCTCCAGCAGCAGCCGCGCTCTGCAGAGAGGCGGCGCCGCTGCTCCTTGCCCCCCAGCAGCCCCCGGGCTTCGCGCTCTCTTGCTGGGTGCCCTGGTGCTGTCGCTCGCTGGCTGCTGCCTGCCGCTGCCCGCTTGGCTGCTGCTGCCAGGCAGCGCGCTGTGGCCAGCCGTCTTGCCCTGGCGCAGCGTCCTGGGGCCTTGGCCAGCCTGGCCCAGCAGCAGCGTCTTCTCCTTGCCGGGGGTCTTGTCCGTCGTGGGCCTCCTGTGCTGGGAGCTCTGCGCTGTGCTGGGGGTGCTGGTGGGCGCGGGGCGCTTGGCCCCCCACTTGGTGCCGGTGGGCGCAGGGGCAGGCGGGGGGCTCTGGAGGGGACTGTGAGGGGGACTGGGCAGGGCTCTCCTCAGGGCTGGGAGAAGTTGAGACCTCTTGAGGGGAGCCAAGGGAGGCTGGGGCAGGGTTCTCTTGCGGGCAGGGATGAATTCCTGCTGGGGGGGCCTTTTGGGGAGAGGCTTGGGCAGGGGTCTCCTGCGGGCAGGGTCGGGGGGGCTCTGGAGGGGACTCAGGTGAGGCTTGGGCAGGGCTCTCCTGAGGGCAGTGAGGAAGTCAGGGTCGGGGGGGCTCTGGACGGGAGCCGAGGGAGGCTGGGGCAGGCTTCTCCTGCGGGCAGGGATGAATTCCTGCTGGGGGGGCCTTTTGGGCAGGGCTCTCCTGAGCTGGGGCCGGGCTGCAGGCTTGAGGGGGGAGCTGAGTGGCGGCACAGCAGCTGCAGGGGGCTGCAGCGCCCGCCCAGCCTGCACCTTGTCGGGGTGCAGCCCAGGGGTTGAGGGGACCTCACCGAGGGCTCCTGTGGCTTCCAGTCCCTGCGTGCTCGGCTCCTCGATGTCCTCGCAGAGGTCGGGCAGCTGCGAGAGGAAGCGGCTGAGGGCAGGACTGCTGGGCAAATCGGGGAAGGCGTCCTGGGGCTCCACGGCATCCAGGCAGCTGAGCTGCGCCTCCAAGCCGGAGCTGTCCAGGTCGGCCGGGAGCTGGTCCTGCACGTGCTGCAGCTGCTGGCTGTCCCCTGCCAGCTGGGGAAAGGCCTCAGTGAAGGCATCGGTGCCCAGCTCCAGCAGCTCCAGGGGCTCCTCAGGCACCTCTGCAAGTGTCGCCGCTGAGGAAAAAGCAAGCCAATGCAATCCCCCAGGCTTCCCCCGATGCCAGCTTTCCCATGGCTCCTGGGTGTGGGGCGCCCAGCGGCCGGCTGTGCCAGCCCCAAACTCACCGTCGGGCGTCGCCGTCTGGGTGCTGGCGGTCCTTGGAGCCTGGGCAGGCTCGGGGGCAGTGGGGCCAAGCAGCGGGGGCCCCTGGTCCTCGCTGAGCCCCACGGCGTGCAAGCAGGGCTCTGGCAGCTGCCCCCAGCTGCTGCTCAGGGTGCGGGGCGCGGGGAGCGCCTGCGCCCGCAGCGGAGGCCCCGGCACGAGGAGTGGGGGGGGGCCGGGGTGGGCAGGAGCCTGCAGCAGGCAGGTGCCTGCGGGGTGCAGGAGCTCCCCTTGGAGCACGGCCCTGGGCCCCAAGCAGAGGGGATCCTGGGGCACCAGCGTCTCCGTCAGCAGGGGCTGTCCCCACTGGGAGACACTGGGGGCACAGGGAGGAGCGGTGTGGGGGAGCTGCCCCACAGCAGGGAGCTGCCCCCCGGCGGGGAGCTGCCCAAGCTGCAGGTGGTGCCCCTGGGCTGGGAGGTGCCCCCCAGGTGGCAGCTGCACCCCGGCGGGGAGCTGCAGCACCTGCCCCTGGACCCCCGGCACCACGTGCCAGACGGTGGCCTGGGGCAGCGCGGAGGGGAGGGTGGGTACCTGCGGGGGCTGCAAGGGCAGCGCCGTCGCTCCGGGGAGGGAGGGCAGCAGCCAGGCAGCCACCGTTGGCGGCACGGCTGGGACGACGAAGGGGGAGTTTTGCGTCTGCGCAAGCCGCGGAAGCCGTCTGGGGAAACCCTCTGTGGGAAAAAGGGCGCTGGGCTGAGCTCTGGGGCGCTGGGCTCGCCAGCAGGGCCGCAGCCCCGGGAGGAGCGGGAGCCGGCTGCTGGACCTGCCATGGTGGCTGGAGAGTGGGGCGGTTGCTTGGGGAACCCGGGCAACGGGGGTTCCGTCCCAACGGCTCACCAGCCCCTCGCCGACATCTTGGGGAGGACTGCAGGCTTTGGACCCAAGCAGGCTGCCCAGCGCAAGACTTGGCCATCCCCAGCAGGCTTGCCCTCCCACGCAGCACTTGCCATGCCCACCACGCTTCCACACCGCCTCTTTTCCCTGGCATTTCCCATGCCAGGACCAGCTTTCATCCTCATGGTCATTTCCCATCCTGACAAGTTCACATGAGAACAGATTCCCAGACAAAAGATTTCCCATCAACACGAAGCGTTTCTTCATCCAAAGAGATCTCGTCCCAAAGAATTTCCCTCTCTTGGATGACTTTTCCAAGTATTTCCTTCCTCAGCGAATGTTACCCACCCCTTTCAAGACTTCCCATCCCAATGTTTTCCCATCCCAGGAGCGATTGCTCATCCCAATGCTTTTGCTTCCCAGTGCTTTCAAAGCCCGGGAACATTTCCCACCTCTCTCATTTCCTAGCCCAATGCCTTTCCACGCCAAGGAAACCTTCCCATCCCAGCAAGGATTTCTCGGCCCACTCAGCCTTCCCCATCCCAAGCATTTCCCAGCTTCACCATCCAACACACAGCTTGGCCAGCCCACAGCTCTAGAGAGGGATTTGGACGATGCTGATAGACACAAGGTCACGGGGATTTGCTGTGCTGATGATTGCTCTTTATTACAGATCAACACAGATCCCCAGTCCCAAGGGTGCTAGGATGAATCTGGCAAATATGTAGATACGAGGCTCTTCCATTTCTTACCGGGAAAGAAAGAGATCTGTGCGTTTCTCTCTCTCCACCTTAGGAAAAACATAGGAAGGGGAGAGTACTAATGAACAGGAGCATGCTCAGCTCAGCCACCACGAAGGAGGCTGCCCGCTCCTCAGCACCTCTAAGCAGCAGCACCTTCAAGTCTCCTCCTGCAGCAGCAGCACATCAGTGTCTCTTGTCCCACCAGCAGGACAGTGGCGTCTCCCATTGCACCATACCGACCTCCACGCCTCGAGTGCCAGCACCAGTCCTCATTGCGAGCTGGACGCTCAGGGCACTTGTGGCCACCCACCTTTGTGAGCTCCAAGGCTGACAGTGACTCTCTGCTGAGCTGCCACGGCTCTCGGGTGTCCCGGTGACAGAGCTTTCGGCGCTAAGCTGACTGCCAGGAGAAAAGGCTGCCGTGAAATGGCTGCTCCACAATGCCAGGAGCAAGGTCTGCTGGGCTGGGGGTTCGCAGGGGAGCTCGGCCTCGGGCCTGGCAACTGCGCCTGGAAGCCAGGGACGGCCTTGGTGTGCAGCTGGACACCTGGGCCTGAGAAAGCAAGGTCTCTTTCCAGACACTTGGCACCATCGTCACCCAGTGGCTGTCTGAGGGGGACGAGAGAAATGCACAGCATCTCTTGCTGCCCTGCAGTGCTGCTGTCCTACGCCCTTGGGGGTCTGCGGGATAGAAAAAGGGACGGATTTTGACCCAAAACCCAGCTCCTTTCTATCAAAAGCATCACGTCCTCCTGTCTTTCTTGTATTTGGCTATGACTTTAGGAATCCCTGCAATCCCTGCAGCTGTGTCCCCTGCCAGCTTCTTGTGTGCCCCAAGCATCCTCGCTTGCAGGGCAGTAGAAGATGCAGAAAAGGCCTTGCCTTAGTGGAAGCACTGCCCTGCAGGAGCTCCAACATCCCTCTCAGCAGCACGCTGTAGCCCCCAAATGCCCCCGAAAGGGCACATTTCAGCTACTGGGAAGGAAATGAGCTCGCTCAAGGTGAGCTACCCGCTCAAGGCCCAGGTGTCTGTGAGGCGGTGTTGGCAAGGAGTCCTGTTGTGTGAGTCCGTTCTTTGTGGGTGCTCCGTCCCCACAAGGCTTGCTTTTCAAGGCCCAGGAGAGTCTTGTGGGCACTGGCCTGGGGTCCCAGGCTGAGCCAGCTGCTGGCTGGCAATCAGGGAGGCTCGCTCGGTGTCTTGGCTTGGGTTTGCGTGGCCAGGCTGTGGGAGCGGGGGGCTGCAGGGGTGTCCTCTGTGAGGAGAATGCAGCAGCTGCCCCATGGGAGCTCAGGGCCGCTGCCAGGAGGCTCCTTCCAGGAGGGACCCACCCGCTGCTGCCCAGAACGCAGAGCAAAAGGATGATGTTTGCGCCTGGGGGAGAGCCCATCTAAGAAAGGGAACAAAAGCTGCTGCCCAGCAGCGTCTGGCTCAGGGAGGAGTGAGAAAGCTCTGTGCAGCCCCCAAGGTCCGTGCAGCAGGAGGCAGGAGGTGCTCCAGGCTCCCAGCAGCAGTTCCCCTGCGGCCTGTGCAGGGAGAGGCCCCTGGTGGAGCAGGCTGTCCCCCTGCAGCCCATGGGTCCCCCGTGGAGCAGATCTCCACGCTGCAGCCCCCCTGTGGCTGGAGGAGCCCCCGGTGGAGCAGGTGGATCTGCCCTAGAGGAGGCTGCGACCTGTGGAGGACGCCCCAGAGGAGCAGGGTGTTCAAGGACAGGTTGGAGCTGGTGCTTAGGAACATGGTTTATTGGGTGACATTGGTAGTACAGTGAGGACTAGACCGGACAAATGTGAAGGTCTCCTCTAACAATTGTGATTCTATGATACCTCCAGCACGTCCTCCTCCACCACTTCCTCCTCATCATCCACGGCCTTTTTCTTGTCCACTGCCTCCTCCTCATTCACTGCCTCCTCCTTGTCTACCGCATCCTCCTCGTCCCCCGCCTGCTAATCCTATTTCTCATTTTCCTCCTCCTTCTCCTCCTTCCCTGCCTCTTGCACCTCCAACACCTCCTCCACCTCCACTGCCTCTTCCTCCTTCTCCTTCTCCAGCCCTACTGACTATTCCTCCTCCACAGCCTCCTCCACCTCGGCAGAAACTTCCTGGCCAACTTCCTCTGCATGCTCCTTGCTAAGGCATGCTGGTAGCAATGATGGTGAGCCCAGAGATGTCAGGAAAAGTTGCCACGAACCAGGTGTGCCAAGGCGGCTTCTCTGGGAGGCTCTGGTTGTGAGCGCTGCCCACCGCTCCTAATTCTAGTTCCATTTGTCACCCCACAGGACCATGGCACCGTGGCCCTGTAAGGTAGCAGCTGGCGGCTCCTATCATCTTGATGACGCTCTGTGATGCGCTGCTTGTTGCCTGGGTAGCGATTGTTAGCTCTTATGCAAATGGCTTGTCATCAATCAGGGGTGTGGCTGCTCCTCCCTATAAAAGGGCCAAAGGGGGGCAGTGGGAGCCAGAGTGCTGGAGAGGGGAGATGGGAGAAGATGGAAACAGAAAAGGAGGAGGATGAGGAAGAGGCATAGGTGGAAAAGGGGGGGGGGGGGTAAGAGGGGAAGGGGGCAGTGGAGGAGGTGGCGGAGGAGGAGGTGGTGGCGGAGAAGATTGAGGAGGTGGCGGCATTTCTGGAAAAGGAGACGGATGAGTAGGAAGCGGTGACAAAAGAGGAGGTGAGCAAGGGCTAGGCAGAGGGACACGATGGAGGTGGAAGAGGAGAGAAGAAGGTGGAGGAGAAATAGTAGAATGTGAGAGAAGGAAGTGGCAGCAAAAAAGAAAAACAAAAAGGAGGAGGTGGAGGAGGACTAGGAGGTGGTGGAGGAGGAGGCCAACAAAAAACAAAAGAGAAGGAGTAGAAGGTGGAGGAGGAGGTGGTTGAGGAGGAGGAGGCGGAGGACTCCAAAACAAAACACCCTCTCTGGTGCTGAGCGTTGACCACCGCTCCTAATTCTAGTTCTGTTTGTAATCCCACAGGACCATGGCACCGTAGCCCTGTAAGGTAGCAGCTGGCGGCTCCTAGCAACTTGATGACGCTCTGTGATGCATTGCTTGTGGCCTGGTTGCCTGGGTAGCGATTGTTAGCTATGATGCAAATAGCTTGTCATCAACCGGGGGTGTGGCTGCTCCTCCCTATAAATGGAGAGGAGGAGGAGGAGGAGGTAGTGGAGGAGGAGGTAGTGGAGGAGGTGGTGGTGGTGGAGGAGGAGGAGGAGGAGGAGGAGGAGGAGGAGGAGGAGGAGGAGGACGAGGACGACGAGGTGGAGGAGGTGGAGGAGGAGGAGGAGGAGGTGGAGGAGGAGGTGGAGGAGGAGAAGGAGGTGGAGGGGGAGGAGGAGGTGGAGGAGGAGGCGGTGGAGGAGGAGGCGGTGGAGGAGGAGGCGGTGGAGGAGGAGGCGGTGGAGGAGGAGGCGGTGGAGGAGGAGGCGGTGGAGGAGGAGGAGGAGGAGGCCAAAAAATAAAAAAGAGAAAAATCCTAGAAAATGAGGAGGAGGAGGATGTGTTGGAGGAAGTGATGGTGGAGGAGGAGGCCCCAAATAAAATATATGAAAATATTTTAATTTGAAAAATGGATGGATTTGGACCCCAAAGCGAGCTCCTTTCTCTCCGAAGCCTCACGTCCTCCTGTCTTTCTTGTATTTGGCTATGACTTTAGGAATCCCTGCAATCCCTGCAGCTGTGTCCCCTGCCAGCTTCTTGTGTGCCCCAAGCATCCTCGCTTGCAGGGCAGTAGAAGATGCAGAAAAGGCCTTGCCTTAGTGGAAGCACTGCCCTGCAGGAGCTCCAACATCCCTCTCAGCAGCACGCTGTAGTCCCCAAATGCCCCCGAAAGGGCACATTTCAGCTACTGGGAACGAAATGAGCTCGCTCAAGGTGAGCTACCCGCTCAAGGCCCAGGTGTCTGTGAGGCGGTGTTGGCAAGGAGACCTGTTGTGTGAGTCCGTTCTTTGTGGGTGCTCCGTCCCCACAAGGCTTGCTTTTCAAGGCCCTGGAGAGTCTTGTGGGCACTGGCCTGGGGTCCCAGGCTGAGCCAGCTGCTGGCTGGCAATCAGGGAGGCTCGCTCGGTGTCTTGGCTTGGGTTTTCGTGGCCAGGCTGTGGGAGCGGGGGGCTGCAGGGGTGTCCTCTGTGAGGAGAATGCAGCAGCTGCCCCATGGGAGCTCAGGGCCGCTGCCAGGAGGCTCCTTCCAGGAGGGACCCACCCGCTGCTGCCCAGAACGCAGAGCAAAAGGATGATGTTTGCGCCTGGGGGAGAGCCCATCTAAGAAAGGGAACAAAAGCTGCTGCCCAGCAGCGTCTGGCTCAGGGAGGAGTGAGAAAGCTCTGTGCAGCCCCCAAGGTCCGTGCAGCAGGAGGCAGGAGGTGCTCCAGGCTCCCAGCAGCAGTTCCCCTGCGGCCTGTGCAGGGAGAGGCCCCTGGTGGAGCAGGCTGTCCCCCTGCAGCCCATGGGTCCCCCGTGGAGCAGATCTCCACGCTGCAGCCCCCCTGTGGCTGGAGGAGCCCCCGGTGGAGCAGGTGGATCTGCCCTAGAGGAGGCTGCGACCTGTGGAGGACGCCCCAGAGGAGCAGGGTGTTCAAGGACAGGTTGGAGCTGGTGCTTAGGAACATGGTTTATTGGGTGACATTGGTAGTACAGTGAGGACTAGACCGGACAAATGTGAAGGTCTCCTCTAACAATTGTGATTCTATGATACCTCCAGCACGTCCTCCTCCACCACTTCCTCCTCATCATCCACGGCCTTTTTCTTGTCCACTGCCTCCTCCTCATTCACTGCCTCCTCCTTGTCTACCGCATCCTCCTCGTCCCCCGCCTGCTAATCCTATTTCTCATTTTCCTCCTCCTTCTCCTCCTTCCCTGCCTCTTGCACCTCCAACACCTCCTCCACCTCCACTGCCTCTTCCTCCTTCTCCTTCTCCAGCCCTACTGACTATTCCTCCTCCACAGCCTCCTCCACCTCGGCAGAAACTTCCTGGCCAACTTCCTCTGCATGCTCCTTGCTAAGGCATGCTGGTAGCAATGATGGTGAGCCCAGAGATGTCAGGAAAAGTTGCCACGAACCAGGTGTGCCAAGGCGGCTTCTCTGGGAGGCTCTGGTTGTGAGCGCTGCCCACCGCTCCTAATTCTAGTTCCATTTGTCACCCCACAGGACCATGGCACCGTGGCCCTGTAAGGTAGCAGCTGGCGGCTCCTATCATCTTGATGACGCTCTGTGATGCGCTGCTGGTTGCCTGGGTAGCGATTGTTAGCTCTTATGCAAATGGCTTGTCATCAATCAGGGGTGTGGCTGCTCCTCCCTATAAAAGGGCCAAAGGGGGGCAGTGGGAGCCAGAGTGCTGGAGAGGGGAGATGGGAGAAGATGGAAACAGAAAAGGAGGAGGATGAGGAAGAGGCATAGGTGGAAAAGGGGGGGGGGGGTAAGAGGGGAAGGGGGCAGTGGAGGAGGAGGAGGAGGAGGACGAGGTGGAGGAGGTGGAGGAGGAGGAGGAGGTGGAGGAGGAGGTGGAGGAGGAGGAGGAGGTGGAGGAGGAGGAGGAGGCGGTGGAGGAGGAGGCGGTGGAGGAGGAGGCGGTGGAGGAGGAGGCGGTGGAGGAGGAGGCGGTGGAGGAGGAGGCGGTGGAGGAGGAGGCGGTGGAGGAGGAGGCGGTGGAGGAGGAGGCGGTGGAGGAGGAGGCGGTGGAGGAGGAGGAGGAGGCCAAAAAATAAAAAAGAGAAAAATCCTAGAAAATGAGGAGGAGGAGGATGTGTTGGAGGAAGTGATGGTGGAGGAGGAGGCCCCAAATAAAATATATGAAAATATTTTAATTTGAAAAATGGATGGATTTGGACCCCAAAGCGAGCTCCTTTCTCTCGGAAGCATCACGTCCTCCTGTCTTTCTTGTATTTGGCTATGACTTTAGGAATCCCTGCAATCCCTGCAGCTGTGTCCCCTGCCAGCTTCTTGTGTGCCCCAAGCATCCTCGCTTGCAGGGCAGTAGAAGATGCAGAAAAGGCCTTGCCTTAGTGGAAGCACTGCCCTGCAGGAGCTCCAACATCCCTCTCAACAGCACGCTGTAGTCCCCAAATGCCCCCGAAAGGGCACATTTCAGCTACTGGGAACGAAATGAGCTCGCTCAAGGTGAGCTACCCGCTCAAGGCCCAGGTGTCTGTGAGGCGGTGTTGGCAAGGAGACCTGTTGTGTGAGTCCGTTCTTTGTGGGTGCTCCGTCCCCACAAGGCTTGCTTTTCAAGGCCCAGGAGAGTCTTGTGGGCACTGGCCTGGGGTCCCAGGCTGAGCCAGCTGCTGGCTGGCAATCAGGGAGGCTCGCTCGGTGTCTTGGCTTGGGTTTGCGTGGCCAGGCTGTGGGAGCGGGGGGCTGCAGGGGTGTCCTCTGTGAGGAGAATGCAGCAGCTGCCCCATGGGAGCTCAGGGCTGCTGCCAGGAGGCTCCTTCCAGGAGGGACCCACCCGCTGCTGCCCAGAACGCAGAGCAAAAGGATGATGTTTGCGCCTGGGGGAGAGCCCATCTAAGAAAGGGAACAAAAGCTGCTGCCCAGCAGCGTCTGGCTCAGGGAGGAGTGAGAAAGCTCTGTGCAGCCCCCAAGGTCCGTGCAGCAGGAGGCAGGAGGTGCTCCAGGCTCACAGCAGCAGTTCCCCTGCGGCCTGTGCAGGGAGAGGCCCCTGGTGGAGCAGGCTGTCCCCCTGCAGCCCATGGGTCCCCCGTGGAGCAGATCTCCACGCTGCAGCCCCCCTGTGGCTGGAGGAGCCCCCGGTGGAGCAGGTGGCTGTGGCCTGGAGGAGGCCGCGGCCTGTGGAGAGCCCCCGCAGGAGCAGGCCCCGGGCTGGACTGGAACAGGCTGTGCTGAGCCTGCTTTGCCCGTGACGCTCCTTGTGGAGTGATCTCCCTGTCCTTCTGGCAGCCCTTGAGCCCTTGCCAGCCTCTTTTCTCCCCTTGGCGTTGGAGGAGGGGCAGGGAGAGAGCGCTTGTGCTGGAGCTCAGCTGCCCAGCTGAGGAAAACCACCACGGCTCTGTCTTGCCGCTGCTGCAGCACGCTGGTAGCAGCCAGCACCGTCTGTTCTTCGAGCCTCAGCAAGCCCACAGCATCTTCCCAGAAGGGATCCCTTTCCTTCACGCCTCCAGAGGCTGAGGGCTTGTGCCCTGTTTGCAAGCGCTTTCTCAGTGCCCCCTTCCCCAGAGAAGGATCCCAGCTGCTTGGCTTCCCTGCCCTCTGCTGCCAGGCTCCCGCAGCTGCTATCCCAGCAGCGCAGCAGCCAGCTGACAATGTGCTCGCCTGGAGGACAGCTGCAATCTTGTCCCATGGCTCGCAGCTCACCCAGGGATGGGGATCACCTGCTTCCTGCTGCTTTTCTATCTAATCTCCTTTCCAACAGCCTCCTGTGCCCTGGGATGGCCCTACCTTGGGGTAGGCTGCCTCGCCTTCCTCTTGCTCCTTCCCCTCCTTGGGAGGACTTTCTGCCCTTCCGAAACGAGATGACTTCTGCATGCATTCCTTCCCCTTGTGTGTATTGGTGCCTGAGACAGCAGCGGGGTCGTCCCCGGAGCCAGCTGTAGGGCCTGTGCCAGGCTTGGAGGTGCTGCAGGGAACATGCCAGGGGCTGGAGGGGCTGCAGGGAACATGCCAGGGGCTCGAGGGGCCGCAGGGTGTGTGACAAGGCTTTGAGGGGCCTCAGGTCCTGCCGCAGTGGTTGAAGTCGATGCAGGGAACATCAGAGTTGTTGGAGGGGCTAAAGGTAAAATGCCAGGGCTTGCAGCAGCTGCAGGCTGCGTCACAGCTTTGCATCAGGTCAAGACGCATTTTCCTAGAACCATACATTTCCTCCTGGAGGGGCTGAAGAGCATGGAATGGTCTTCAAAATGCACAGAGCAGACCCCAGCAAATGTAGAGCTGCTGCTAGCAAGTAGGTAACTTTATTGTTCCTGTTGTTAATTTTGTTTCACAACAACAGATGCAAATATGTATCTTGAATGAGGGCAAAGGTGACCTTGGATCTGAAGCACACAGGCGTTCGCTAGTGTCCCCCCATCCGGAGTGAATCCAGAATGACTCGGAAGGAAAAATAAAGTCCAAACCAGTGCGTTGTGATGAAGAGAGTTTAATAGGGTAGAAAAGGAATAAAAACCAACAAAATAATAAATAATGATACTTACAGTTTATAAGATATTAATATATAAAAATATTTAATACTATTAAATACTTATAATTTTATAATAATAAAACAATGCCATACTGTACAACACAGTCAATAAAGTGGATTTAATTAAATAAATAAGAAAACCAATAAATTAAATGAAAATTTAAAAATTTAAATTTAATACAAATAAAACCCATTTGTCCCATTCCAATGAATTGCTATCCCCATCATCACTTCCCATCCCACTGATCATTTGCTATCCCAAAGACCTCCCAGTTCTTATCCCCTTGGCATGCCAGTGCAAGAAGAAGTGCTCTGCAGGCAGAGGCCTTGCTGAGTGACCACCTAAGGAGAGGAATTTAATCCAGAAGGCAGGAAAGAAGAGCAATGCCCCGAAAGAAGAAGCAAGTCTTGTCTCTCAGCCCTTTGGTGTCCCAAGCAGCAGTTGCCATGGCCAAGCTTTCCCAGCCCAGCTGCTGCCAGCATCTCCCCAGCTTGCCATTGCCACCTTCCTGGGTGAGGCGCGCGCGCATTTGCCATTGGCGCTGTTGCCATCCCTGTGAGTGGCAAGCCCATCCCCTAGCTCCAGCATGAGAGAGGGGAGAGGGCAAGCGAGAGGGGCAAGGGCTGAGGAGCGTGGCTGAAGCTGGAGCACGTGCTTCACGCGGCTGGCAGGCCCAGCGCTCTGGGCGCCGGCTCTATGGCGGCGTCCCCTGTTCATGCTGTGCTGCCTGGTGGTGCTGGCACCTCCCTTTCCTTGCCGCCAGCTGGGGGCCGGGGGGCAGCGGGCACAGCGCTGGAGCCTGGCACTGTCGGCGGGGCGCTGGGCATGCTGCTGGGGCTGCTGGAGGTGGGCTGCGGCTGCACACAGGCCAGCTGGCACGCTGGCCCCAGCGCCTTGGCCCTGGCCCCCAGCGGCTGCAAAGTCTCGCTGGGGGTCTTTGTCCCCGGCTGCTGGCGCTGCAGCGTCTTGGCCCCGCTGGCCTGGGGACAGAGCCTGTCCTGGGGCCGCACGGCACGGGGCTCCCCACTCGGAGTCTCCGGCAGCAGCCGCGCTCTGCGGGGAGGTGGCGCCGCTGCTCCTTGCCCCCCTGCAGCCCCCGGGCTTCGCGCTCTCTTGCTGGGTGCCGTGGTGCTGTTGATCGCCAGCTGCTGCCCGCTGCTGCCTGCTTCCCTGCTGCTGCCAGCCACCGTGCTGCTGCCACCCGTCTTCCCCTGGCACGGTCTCTTGCGGCCTTGGCCAGCCTGGCCCAGCAGCGTCTTCCTCTCCTTGCCGGGGGGGTTCTCTGTCGTCGGCCTCCTGTGCTGGCAGCTCTGCGCTGTCCCGGGGGTGCTGCTGGGCGCAGGGCGCTTGGCCCCCCGCTTGGTGCCGGTGGACGCAGGGGCAGGCGGGGGGCTCTTGAGGGGACCCAGGGGGCGTTTGGGCAGGGGTCTCCTATGGTCAGTGCGGCCCTTGGGGTTGGGGCGTTTCTTGGGGGAACTCGGGGGGGATTTGGGCTGGGGTCTACTAAGGGCACTGGGGACCTTGGGGTTGGGGCGTTTCTTGGGGGACCTCGGTGGGGATTTGGGCTGGGGTCTACTAAGGGCACTGCGGCCCTTGGGGTTGGGGCGTTTCTTGGGAGAACTCGGGGGGGATTTGGGCTGGGGTCTACTAAGGGCACTGGGGACCTTGGGGTTGGGGCGGGTCTTGAGGGAACGCTGGGGGGGTTGGGGCAGGGGTCTACTAAGGGCACTGAGGAGCTGGGTGTCAGGGAGGCTCCTGGGGGGACTCAGGGGTGGACTGGGTAGGGGGCTCCTAAGCGCACTGGGCAGGGGACTGGCTGCAGGGCTGAGCGGGGGGCTCACTGCTGGCACGACGGGGGACTGCAGCGACAGCCCACCCTCAAGCTTCTCGGGGCGCAGCCCAGGGGTTGAGGGGACCTCACCGAGGGCTCCTGTGGCTTCCAGTCCCTGCGTGCTCGGCTCCTCGATGTCCTCGCAGAGGTCGGGCAGCTGCGAGAGGAAGCGGCTGAGGGCAGGACTGCTGGGCAAATCGGGGAAGGCGTCCTGGGGCTCCACGGCATCGAGCCAGCTGAGCAGCTCCTCCATGCCGGGGATGGGGATGTCCAGGTCGGCCAGGAGCTCGTCCTGCATGTGCTGCAGCTGCTGGCTGTCCCCTGCCAGCTCTGGAAAGGCCTCGGCAAAGGCATCAGGGCCCAGCTCGGGCAGCTGCGGGGGCTCCTCAGGCACCTGCGGGGCTGTCGCCGCTGAGGACGAAGCAAGAAAATCCCCCAAGACGGGCGATGTCAGCTTTCCCATGGCCCCTGGGTGTGGGGCGCCCAGCGGCCGGCTGTGCCAGCCCCAAACTCACCGTCAGGCGTCGCCGTCTGGGTGCTGGCGGTCCTTGGAGCCTGGGCAGGCTTGGGGGCAGTGGGGCCGGGCAGCGGGGGCCCCTGGTCCTCGCTGAGCCCCACGGTGTGCAAGCAGGGCTCCGGCAGCTGCCCCCGGCTGCTGCTCAGGGTGCGGGGCGTGGGGAGCGCCTGCCCCCGCAGCGGAGGCCCCGGGACGAGGGGTGGCGGGGGGTTGCGCTGGGCGGGGGCCTGCAACAGGCAGGTGCCTGCGGGGTGCAGGAGCTCCCCATGGAGCACGGCCCTGGGCCCCAGCCCCAGCGCATGGTGGGGTACCAGTGTCCCCGTCACCATGGGCTGTCCCCACTGATGGACGGGGGCACAGGGAGGAGCGGTGTGGGGGAGCTGCCCCCCGGCGGGGAGCTGCACCAGCTGCAGCTGGTGCCCCATGGTTGGGAGCTGCACCAGCTGCAGGTTTTGCTCCACAGCGGGGAGCTGCACCAGCTGCAGGTTTTGCCCCACAGCGGGGAGCTGCACCAGCTGCAGCTGGTGCCCCACGGCGGGGAGCTGCCCCACAGCAGGGAGCTGCCCCCCGGCGGGGAGCTGCCCAAGCTGCAGGTGGTGCCCCTGGGCTGGGAGGTGCCCCCCAGGTGGCAGCTGCACCCCGGCGGGGAGCTGCAGCACCTGCCCCTGGACCCCCGGCACCACGTGCCAGACGGTGGCCTGGGGCAGCGCGGAGGGGAGGGTGGGTACCTGCGGGGGCTGCAAGGGCAGCGCCGTCGCTCCGGGGAGGGAGGGCAGCAGCCAGGCAGCCACCGTTGGCGGCACGGCTGGGACGACGAAGGGGGAGTTTTGCGTCTGCGCAAGCCGCGGAAGCCGTCTGGGGAAACCCTCTGTGGGAAAAAGGCCGCTGGGCTGAGCTCTGGGGCGCTGGGCTCGCCAGCAGGGCCGCAGCCCCGGGAGGAGCGGGAGCCGGCTGCTGGACCTGCCATGGTGGCTGGAGAGTGGGGCGGTTGCTTGGGGAACCCGGGCAACGGGGGTTCCGTCCCAACGGCTCACCAGCCCCTCGCCGACATCTTGGGGAGGACTGCAGGCTTTGGACCCAAGCAGGCTGCCCAGCGCAAGACTTGGCCATGTTCATTAGAACATTACTAGCCTCTAAGCCTCATGGCATCACCTTCCATCTTGACTGCTAAACCTCCTTGCTCCCTACTATCTTCTTTGCCAAGATACAGCTGTCCGTCCACATTTACTTTTCCTACTTGGCTGGACTGAATTTAAGAAGGGAGCTTGCAACTCTTCCTCTTGTTTGCCACTTCATCATCAAACCAGATGAAAACCATTTGCCTTTAACCTCTTTATTTCAGGCCTTCTTTCCTAGTGGCCATTCAAAACTGGGAAAAAAATAGTCTACCAAGTGGGGTTTTTTTTTGATTTGATAATAAATCTGCAGACTGTTAAGTCATCAAGCACTTCAAGACTGTTTGAAATAATCTCGAGATTAATATAAAAGGAATTCCTCACACACGCTGCGGCCGCTTACCTTTAGTATAGTCGTTGGATGCGATGGAGCAGTATTTCTTGCTTTCGCCTGCACTGGAAGTCTTCCCTTCCTTGTAAGGTTGTTTACTGCTCTCACTTCTGCATTACTGACATGAAGAGCCATCTGGAGGATGGGATTCTTCCTTCTTCTCCCGTGTTATCTTCTGGAAACGAGGATCTAAGTGTTCCAAGGAGCCTTTTGCTTTCCTGGTGTTTCTCCTTTTTCTTCTTTTTCTTCTCCTTTTTCTTCTTTTTCTTACGCTTGCGATTGGCATTGTCAAAGCGGAGCGCACAGAAACACAAATCATGAAGTCTGAAAGAAACATGCAAGTTAAAAAGGGAAAAAAAGATGTGGCACTTGTTGCCTATATGAAACCTGATTTATTTTACCACAGGTGATGATTTGCAGCATGTCAGCTATTTTGTGGTGCTTTGTGCACACGCAACTTACTTTAGATGCAGCAAACTTAAGCTGTCAGATTGAAGGACCATAGGTCCTGGTTTGTACACAGATCATTAACAACGGCTAGCTCTGGAATACGTGCAAGCAGAAAAAATCTTTTAACCTAATCTGGAATGGTGTACGGATGTGATTCGAACTATGTGGTCCAAAGCTAGTGCTCTGACACAATTCAGCAAGAGCTTTCCTGTCTTCACTGATCAACCTAACAACATGATCCCCAGCCAGCTGGTGCTATCTAAAGAACTTAGAAACTACCAGAAAAAAAAAAAAAAAAAAAAAAAAAAAAAAAAGGAAGACATGAGAAGCACCCAGAAAAGAATTAGGATAAAAAATGCGGAGTATGCCGGAATCCTTGCTTACTTGGAATCCTTCTCTCCATGTTTATCCTTAGACTTCTTTTTCTTCCAGAACTTGTGATATTTTTGCATTTTTTTCACCACCTAAAAGCTCCTTTTCTATCTTTCTGTCTTTCCTTTCTATTTCACTTTCACTACCTTCTGCACGGGTATATTTTCTTTTTCTGTTTCCTTCTGTTTCATTTTTCTGGCGACAGTTCTCCAAATGAGCTGACACAGGTGGAAGCGCATGTCTTTCACGAGAATGTCTTCCGGAATGTTGCTGAGGTACCGAGCAACGATGCAAGTCTGCTCGGGGTGTGCCAAAGCGACGTACATCTTCCTCTCTCAAGAGGGAACCGTGAGGCCATCTGCTTTTGTAATGATAATGCTTATGTGACCTGCTGTAGTAAGTTGCAGTCGATCTGTCAAAGGCTGAATCGCCGTGAGAGAACTTTCTCTCTCTACTGTCTCCTGTCGCATGAGGTGAATAGTAATCACTGTAATAGCCACATCTTTCCCATCTCCGTGCTTCGTCTCGATAGTATCTTTCTCTGCTCCAACTTCTTTCCCCTTTGGATCGGTAGTACCTATTGCTACTTTGTTCTGATCTTCCTCCGCTGCCAGATCTGTACTTTGAATATTTGACTGCTCTTCTGCCATTCTCAGGGCTGTTTCTTTCACGAGGGAAAGATCTGTACCTGCTTCCCTCCCAGTACTCCTGCTTGTGACTCTTTTGCTCAACAAATTCCACGCTCTGAGAACACCTCCTCTTGCTGGAAGGACCTGCTTTTTGACTCTCCTTCTCTTCACTAGGAGCATGTTCCCTCTTGCTTCGGTAATGCTCTTTCTCAGTGGTTTTAGTCTTGTCCTTTGTATCTTGGCGTCTATCTGCAATAGCTAAGGAAGAAAGATTGTTAGAGCTACATTCAGTGTCAGACTTGAGAGAGGAAGTTTGCCGCAATTTCTCACCAGGCTCACAAGACTCTTTGCCGGACAAAACATTTTCTTTTGAAATGAGGTCACGTTCTTTTGATCTTCTTGCTTTCTCCTTGTCTCCACAGTCATCACATTGGTACTGGGCGAGGTATTCATCATTCCCAGGAGATTTCGGAGGTTCCGCAACACTGCATAAAATAAAAACCCATTTCTCACTTCTGCTGAAGGACGTGAATATTAAGAGTAAAACCTTCCAAAGGCAAACAAACAAACAAAAACCTCCGGACTACAGGAACCCTCGCAATGATATGCCATTTAGAAACCTCTCCTGTGATTAGGACACCTTCTTCAGCTCCCAGAGAAAGTGCTTTTTCCCCTCTTGCTTCTGAAGCCATTGCACTAAAAAAGCAAACGCATCTGTCTCCTTCCAGAATCACAGAATCACAGAATTTTCTAGGTTGGAAGAGACCTCAAGGTCATCGAGTCCAACCTCCAACCTAACGCTAACAGCCCTCCACTAAACCATATCCCTAAGCTCTACATCTAAGCGTCTTTTGAAGACTTCCAGGGATGGTGACTCCACCACTTCCCTGGGCAGCCTGTTCCAATGCCTCACAACCCTTTCTGTAAAGAAGTTCTTTCTAACATCTAACCTAAAACTCCCCTGGCTCAACTTAAGCCCATTCCCCCTCGTCCTGTCACCACGCACGTGGGAGAACAGGCCAACCCCCACCTCTCTACAGCCTCCTTTAAGGTATCTGTAAAGAGCAATAAGGTCACCCCTGAGCCTCCTCTTCTCCAGGCTGAACAAGCCCAGCTCCCTCAGCCGCTCCTCGTAGGACTTGTTCTCCAGGCCCCTCACCAGCTTCGTCGCCCTTCTCTGCACCCGCTCAAGCACCTCGATGTCCTTCTTGTAGCGAGGGGCCCAAAACTGAACACAGTACTCGAGGTGCGGCCTCACCAGAGCTGAGTACAGGGGGACGATCACCTCCCTAGCCCTGCTGGTCACGCTGTTCCTAATACAAGCCAGGATGCCGTTGGCCTTCTTGGCCACCTGAGCACACTGCTGGCTCATATTCAGCCGACTGTCCACCATCACTCCCAGGTCCTTCTCTGCCTGGCAGCTTTCCAACCATTCCTCTCCCAGCCTGTAGCTCTGCTTGGGGTTATTGCGCCCCAGGTGCAGGACCCGGCACTTGGCCTTGTTAAACTTCATGCAGTTGACCTCAGCCCATCGGTCCAGCCTATCCAGATCCTCCTGCAGAGCTTTCCTACCCTCAAGCAGATCGACACACGCACCTAACTTGGTGTCATCTGCGAACTTACTGAGGGTGCACTCGATGCCCTCGTCCAGATCATCGATGAAGATATTAAAGAGGACCGGCCCCAGCACCGAGCCCTGGGGGACGCTCTGAGAAAAAAGGCATAGGGGCGAGCGGGGAACAGCCAGTGTTTCTCCAGACAGTGGAGAAAAATGGAAAAACATTCTATAAAGGAACACAAGTTCTCCTTGAGGCACCAACCTGCATCAGAGTGATATGCTCAGTGCTGATCATTAGTTCTGTTCGTGACACTGGACACACAGTATGGAATTGTACTAATTTAAATCCTTCCATTAAATACTATTAGTAGACAGATAAAACTGTAACGAACTTCCATAAAGTCTTGTCTTAATCAGACTGTGCTCATTTTACCTCATTTCCTCTGACAAGCTGTTCAGCTGGCTGGCTCTGAAGGACTCCGTGATGACTTCTCGATTGACTGAAGGCATAGCTCCAGGCATCTGCAATTAAAACGCACAAGTCAGCAGACAAAAAAATACTATTTGTAGTAGTACTGAGGACTAGTCTTGTCAGAATGTCTCCATTAAATGGTAAGCAAGACCGCTGTGAGTTGTATGCATTATCTACACTTCAAAGATAACCCCAACTCACCCCCCAAAATCTACTTTAGGAAACTTAGGAATTTTTATCTCAGCTGAGCTTAAGTTGACAAGTTCTAATGTAAGCTCAGGTCTGCAAATTCTAAGGAGATAATACCACAAAGTCTTACGATCACATGTGTGCTGTGTTTTCTCAGTATTTCACCTGAATTAGGAACACAATAAACACTCCCGAATACATCGTAGGTGAGAAATTCTCGATGGAGCAAATCTATGTTTCAAGCGATCCATTTGTTTTAGAAAAGAACATCTCAGAAGGTTTAACAGGTTCAACTCGGCAAGTGGAATCATCAAGTTTCAGTCCGTTTTCTTTAGATTCAGTAACTAACCTAATAGCACCATTTAGTGAATCTGTTTTTGGCAGCTCATGCTGGGATCTTCCTTTGTCAGCATTCTGACAGGAAGAATTGGAATGCTGCAATGTACGGACTACCTTTCCAACCAAAATTCCATTAGAGGACATTGCATTGCATTTCAAATTCCTTTGAAATAAGCCCTTTGACTCCTCCTCAGATTTTCCTGAAGATTCTGCACCATAAGGGACTGTGTTATCAGAGCTGAGTTTAGGATTTTCATTCACTGTTGGCTCCACAAAAATTTCATCAGAAACTTTTTTGTTTGTTTGCATTTGCTTCATTTGCATTACCGAATTTGTAATTGTGGATGAAGGAACAGCCTGGTAGAGATCTTCATCCTCCACAGCACTGCTAAGACAGTCAGGCTGTGACACAGTCTGACGAGCAGGCAATTTATTGTGAATACTGATGGTGATCTTCTGTTTTCTTGACGTATCAGTCATTGAAGGCCTGGTAATTGCCTGGTTTTGAACACAGGCCATTGGTGGTGCTGAAGATGGCCTTTTTAGGGTGACACCAGTGGTCTTTGTGTCCTCTTTTATGGATCCATTTCCATTTAAACGGCTTGAATTCTGTATTTAAAAAGAAGAAATTGCAAGATGGATTAACGCAAACACTGCATGTAACATTTTGAAACACAAAACTCTCCTACTGAGTGTTTCTACAAATGGTCTTAACACCTAAAAAGAAAAACACACTGCCCTTTAAGGATAAATGCAAGTCCAATAAGCGTATTCAATTCCTGCTTTTGGTTTACTGCAGATTGGTATCAAATTAACATCATCTTTGAAAACCAGCCAAGCAACTTAACATTACCTGCTGCTATTCCCAAATATATTTATTTTCCCCTTTAAACATACCCTGAAAAGCCTGAAGTAATCGTTCTGGTGCTCAGGAATAAGACATTTAGTTTTCCCTGTCTTAGCTAAAGTGACGAGGATAGGAAAAACAAGTCCTCTTTTAAATGATTTGAGGATTAGTACACTCTGCTTAAATAGTCAAAGAGCGTAGCTCTCTGTGCTTTAGAAAGCTGTCTTGGAGGTATAAAGTAATGGAGTCGCATGGCTGCACAATTTAGCAGTAACCACTGTTTGAATGACTCTGGCTGTAGCATGAGGGCTGTGAAGAAAGCTGCAGCGTGGGAAGGAAAACAAAACTAAGATGCCGAAAACCAAACAAAAAACCCCACACCAAACCCCAAACCCACTAGCAGTTTGGTGCCGTTATCTGCCCTCCCGCTTCCCTGAATTACCTTAATCATATGAGGAAGAAGTCGTGGTCCCAGAAATCCAGCCTGCTTACTATTAGCCCCCTGCTGACCAGGAGGGAATGAACAGGGATAAGATGGTGCTGGCAAGTAAAACGCACGTTCTCCAAGTGTCAAATCATAGCGCCTTCAGAAAAGAGCAGTGATCGTAGTTTAGTTTTTCTTTCAGCCTACTCTTGGATTAAATCCCATCCTATCATTTTAGAGGAACAGCTCATACGATATGGAAGCCTTCTCCACAGAAGGCTTCGCCAAGACTACAGACTGAAAAGTAGAGAACAGTCTTCCTACTAAGACTATCACTTGCAGAGCAATAATTCATTCTTACACCACAGATGACCTTCATTTCTCTCCTTCTCTAAAGTAGCCAGCTACAGATAACACATAGATAGCAATTTACACAAGTGCTGCAGTTTAAGGCCAAGCAACAAAAGACAATAAACGACACAGAGAATTTCAGGTTAGACAGAACTGAATTAGACAAATAATAATCTTCTCCCGGGATAGCAAGAAAAACACTTGCAAAACAGAAAAATATCAATAACAGGAAAGTAAATCTCTTCTGAACACATTTTAAGATTTGTTATTACCTGATATAAAAAAGTATGTAAGCTTGCTGACCAAGAACTCTTTTAATGTCAGTACGCACTACTTTAGCATCATTCATCTGATACCAAAGTCCATTACCAGCCTGCAAATAAAGACAACGATTTCTTTAGGTGAATTGCACGTTTTCCAATTGAAATCACGGATAGGAACAAAATACACACATGTCAAATAAAAATATAATGAAATCTTTTTCCCTAGAAACAGTAGCTGCTAGTCATGCTTTAATTGGTTTGCCAGCACAACCTTTACCCTGTTAGAAATGCTGTTGACTTCTACCTTTACATAGCATATATAGTGTCCTGAGTGACAGCTGACACCGTGATGTACCAGCACCGCGTATAAGGCATAGAGCAGTGGTTCTCCCATTGACTGCGACATGTAGGCTCTCAGGTCCAAATACTCCGGATATTTCACCTCCTAAAGAGACATCAAGAAGATAGAAAAATTATCCCAGAGTACTTCGTGGACTAGCCAGAGAAAAACACTTCCAAAAAACACAGACTAGAATTGATTTCTAGAATATATTTCTCGAATATATTTCTTGATTCACTACAAATAAGTCTTCCCATAAACAACGGTTAAGACTAGAAGTTGCAGAGAACTGTTTCCTGATGAATCAGCCTTCTCAGAGGAAAGCATATGCTTCTTGTCAAGCGGGAACTTTATTGATATTAAGAGAAAGAATAAGCCATAGTCGTTAGTCTACAATTATTGTCTGAAAATATTAACAACTTTCAGCTTTGGGGGATGTCCCATTACGCAATGATATAGTTGCATTACAGTGGTAAATATACCTTGTTGATCTTTCCACCTGTGAAATCTGCAAATCTTTTCAGTGATATTGTGAGAACCTTGGAAGAACGGTGTATGGTAAATCTCTTGGATGCAGGAACCATCTTTTTACACCTTAAAAACAAGCAGAGATAAGTGTTTGAAGGCATCTTCTTTTTTCGCCCCCAAAACAAACTCCTTTTAATGTCTCACGCATGCCTATGCTATTTGAATGATATTTACTTGCATAATAGGTTGGTCTTTTTTCTTTTCATAAACCCATGCACTGCGTGTCAGGTTTGTTAATACACAGAAGAAGGTCAATTTTCCCAACAACTCAGAGCATAGCGGGAACAGGAATCTCTCACAAAAGGGTATGACCAGGTTGGATGGCAAGGTACCATTTCTTGGTCTACAAAAGTGGCTATTTGAACTCCAATCCTGGATACATTCTTTCAGCTTTCAAGGGAAATACAAATACTGAAAGCGGAACGAGAGAGCCTTGGTTCCCAGGGCTAGAAATTGCAAATAATCTCCAACATAGGTCGACTATCAACATCAAAAATACAACAGAAACACATGGTCATTCTACAGGAGGGAGACATTTAACAGTAGGAAGTCTTCATGTACTGAGCTTGTCTGGAAAGACACTGAACCCATCTGCCATCCTTTGAAACAAAATAGTTCAGTTTGACACATTGCCCGCTCCAAGGTAGGACCTACGGTGTAAGCAGTGAAAATTAGCCACTAGCCCAGAGAACAACGGAAACTGGGCAGTTTACATCAAGAAAAGTACTGTCGAGAGCTAATAAAGAGAAAGAACAAAAGTAGCTCTTTTTGAATTCTGATGGCAAAATACAAGCCAGAGAATTGCAAACCCATAGGGAATGCCTATGAACAAGACTTCCCCCCTCCAAAGAAACAAAAATCCAAGTCTTTTATAAACTTCCACAAAACTTGTAAGTAGATCCAAAGTTTAGAGGTAGTCCAACAGAGTCATGCAACATAGAAAACTGACATCTAGGATTAAGACCTAAGTCGTCAAAATCTTACTCGCTACATTTATAGCAATTCTCTCCATCCAGCTCTTCAGGTTTCACAAAGAGTTCCAGAGCTCTGCTAACAGACGAAACCGCCTAGAGCAGCGAGAAAGAAGAGCGCAAAGTCACCGTAATTCAAAATTCCAGACACATACTAGTAGTTTATAAGAGAATCTTACTAACATACTCAAGCGATCTACTAGGAGCACTGTGAAGAAGGAGGCAGAAAGAGCATGCTCAGCATTGACCTCACCTGGAAGGCATTTGACTTTGGAACAAATACTTTCCCAGTTGCCTACACAGCATCTATAGTGTGCTTTGTCATCAATACTGGGGACAAATTCATCAGTCTAACAATTAGATGTATATTGAGGTAGAACAACAAAGAAGTATGACAGCATTATAATTTTTGCAGAAAGAGAATTCTTTCCCCTTAAACCCAATGCAAATGTGGAGACTATTTACATGGGTTCCACGGAAGGACAGAGTCCAATCCACTTCCTTAGCACCACCAAGCTCTTATGTTTTAACATTATATGTGGTTTGGTTTTTTAAGTTAAACAAGTTTAATTTAGAAAGTTATGCATGTACTTAAACATCATGAATTATATTTAGAAAACATCTTACCTTTATATCCAAAGTGATATCAAGAAATGCCTCATACGTATCTGAAACTGCTTTGCAATTCAAGCACTTCACTGGAAGCAAAATATAAATGCTTAACATTATGTGAAGGAGACTAACTGCCCAAATTCAAGTTGTTGACAGATACTACTTTAGACAAACTACAGACTGCTTTACTACCGACAAAAGACACAGATCAGTTCTAAGGACAGGAATATTTTTTCAAGTACCTCTCGATCTTAGAAATCCTCCAAATATTTGATGAATGATGGTGGTAGCTTGAGAAGATCTGTCCAATCTGGAAATAAATTATAATCAGACCTCAGAAGATTTAAGGCACAGAGTTAACTCTTCAAAGAGTTTGATGAAAACCAAGGATGATGTAGACTTGCGTTGCTGATAGTAAATAAGGCACTAAAAGGTGCTAGAGATCATTTCTGAGAGTAAATAAAGGACTAGAAGGTGCTAGAGAATGTATGAAAGTGAACTTGTTTATGCTTACTCGGTGCTTCCGTTCAAGCACGCTTCCTGCATAGCATCAACAGTATAGCGCAAGAACTCGTGTGCGTCTTCTTGACTGCCAAAACGGAAATGTTGTCCTATTCCTAAATAAGAAGATGATAGTATTGACCTCATTTAAAAATGAAATCATTCTTGTATTTCTAAAATCTCTCTTCATTGGAGTGTTAAAACCACTTAGACACATCAAATAATTATTTGAAGATTACAAGCTATCGAAAAGAAACACATCTGAAGCCACTTACGACTGAGATTACTGATAACATGCGTAGGCTCGATGGCATCAACAGTGCAACGCAGGGCCTGGTTAATGTGAGTCTCCATCGTGCACATCATGCAAAAATCTTGTTCACGACCTGAAGAGTGAAAGAACAAAGCATCCCAGTCCAGCAAAATATCCATACCTACAAACATCTAAGTACAATTTAAACTATAGATACAATATCCACTCTCCTTGCTACATTCTATTCTCCCAAGATGCCAATGTCCCAACAGTCTTGTAACATTTCATTTCACACAACTTGACAGAAGAAAAATATCCACTAAGCCTGTATTCAAATGCATTTTGTGATGAGAAATCTAAAAGACTACTGCAAAGTCGCAGTTGTAAAGGCTGACAGGAATGTGAACTCCACAGGCTGCAAAATGTATTACTCTCTAAAATTACTACCAAATGCATTACTGTCCAATGCACTTCATTATTCCCATGAAGCAATAAATGATCCTTTAATAAACAAACAAACAAACAAACAAACAAATAACTAAATAAATAAAACATGGTGCATTAATTGCACTCCATATGCTATTCGGAGCCCACTGCTAATACAGTGCTCAAAGCCAGCTGCTACAGGTAAAATCAGGCAAATAAGCTTATCTCACAGAATCACTGCTGTTCTTTCACCTTCAGAGCTATCCAACAGATTCAAAATACTGTTAGAAAGTACTCACATGACTGGCTGTGCTCAAGAGAAAGCATGTAATTGGCAAGTGGGGGTGTGTAGGTCAAACACTGTAGAGTAGCATTAAGAAAACATGTGTTGCCAAGATTGTACAGGCCAACTCCAACACTTTGTGTTTCTTGCCAATCCATACAAATCTTCTCAGGTGGAAAAAGAATGCTCTGTGGCGGAGCAATTCCATCATTAACGACTGCAAGAAAGTTAAATTTAAAAAGAGATCTTGTTTGTTTGTTTCGAAGAAAGGTATTTAAAAAAGTACTATTCTGCAGGAGCACCTAGAGGAGCTAGCTACAATCCAAACAAGAAAAACCTATTGCAGACAGCTTTAATACCACCAAATTCAAATTGGCTGGTCAACACAATGTTTTGGGGGAAAAAAACAAAAACAAACAAAAAAAAACTTTAGTCAACCATTTTAATTTTTCTAAGGCAAGGCTAACTGCCATTCTGTTTGTAGCACCTAATGCCAAGTTCCTCTCCATCTATAATCTTTAACCTGATTAACTCAACTACTGTTTTTTTCCGTATTATAACTTAAACCACAAACTTAGACTTGAAATTATACGGTAAAAACGTAAAAACTAGGAACTAGGAATGACGGTACCCCTACAGATACCAGATCTTTTCCTGAGCAATGTTATCCTTCAAAAAACCTGTGAAAAATGGAAGCTGTGAATAGCAACAATCAAACACTTTTCTCTGCAAAACAGAAAAGACATGGAGGAATCTCTGCATTACAAAAAGCTCCCCATATTTCTCTGTTGACTGTAAATATATCAAAATTAATTTCTGTAACATCAGTCACTTCAGTTGCCTTAGGGGATTCGCTTTTCAAGTCTTTGTTCACGGTAGTCCCCTTCTCTATCAGTGCAACAAGTAAGAACTGCATTTTCTACTTTTGCTTTGAAGACAATGGAGGCAGGATAAAACGCACACTTACTTAGATCTCTTGGGGCAAAAGCCTTAGATTTTTCAGATGATCTACAGTAAATAGCACCTCCACGTCCTTGGGCCACAGAGACTTGGCTTGAATCTTCTGCAGGCACTATCCGGCCCCAGTTGGCGGTGCGTGACATCAGTATTTTAGGACTTGGTTTCTTGGATTTGCCAGACCGCCTTGAAGAGGGCTTTTTAGGCTTTGAAGATTTGGGCTTCTTAGCTACGGTCATTGTTCACATCTGCGACAGAGACAGAAGTTCTGGTTGACGTAAGACTATCAAGAAGCATTCCAAGAAGAAAAGAGTAACAGAAGTCCTGTCACTTAATCTCAAAGAAACAGCCTTAAGAACTAAATCGCTGGTATGAATGATTTAAAAAGAATCCCCAAACTAAACACACAAAGTGAAAATTTCCATCTAAACTCTATCAGTATTACTTTTCGCTTCTGCAGAACTAGTGGCTGATGCCACTTCTTTCCCTTCCGTAGGATTTTAATCCATTACAACTCTGGAGTCTTTTTAATATAAAAATGTAGAAGACATTCTCTGAGGGGAATCAGTTATTTATTGATTTCCGGAGTTGCGCAATTATCTGTTAATTAGTACCTATGATCTAATAGATAATTGTTGCAATTATCTATTGCTGGCATTAGTAACGGAACACTATTACTTCACTGCCTGCGTTTTTCTGTTTCGTCTGCACAAAGGTACCCAGAACTCACTGCTACTTTTCTTCTGTCTTTCCAGGGCTCGCCCTCTACCTCACTGTCTACTGCACCAGTCATGAGGGGTTTGTTGTGATTCTATAATGAGCCTAGCTTTTAAATACACCTTTTCTGGGCGTCACTTGGTGACGGCAAGTTAATTTGTGAGGGCTCCTCAGTCTACATCATGCGGTCGCTTTTTCCAGGTGAAAAAGCGGAGCCGTAAGTGGCAGTACACTAAAGCCCTGGCATGCTGAGATCCAAGAGGAGAGATGTTTGGCCCTCCTTTTCACTCCTGGGAACCATATACCTCAAAACCCACAGAGGATGGGCTATATCTCAGAGAAATCTTGGGAAAGGAGAGCATGAAGAGCATGTTTGCAAATTTATTTCTCCCTGGGCTTCTTCTGCTTCTCCAAGAAAGACGAGTTTGAATATAACTTTGGCAGCAGTACTTCTGGTGTTTTACTCCTACCACATTTAAAACTCCTACGAAAAACTGAAAAGTTAGACTAAAAAGCAGCTCTTTCCGTTCTCCTTTCTAAAGTTTCACGCTTTCCTCATGCAAAACAACAGGGGAATGTAAGCTAGAAACGGAAATGCTGAATGTAAAACAAAACAAAACAAACCTCAGCCCTCCAGGACAAAAGCCAATAACTGCTACAAAGTCCTTTTTAAAATGCTGATTAGGTTTCAAGGTGATACCGCTTTAAATAAGCGTAGTTGTGTGTCCATAGGCAGAAGCTGAATAATGACAGGATGAACTTCTATACTTCATGTTTTGTTACTGTCTTACTGTAGCACACAGGGACTTGTTACCTTTAGGGAAACCACTAACCTCATGGGGGGTTTAAAACATAAGCTAGTTTGTTATACCAAAATGACGGAGAGAACAAAGCATAAAGTGCTTTCAGATTTCTAGCACGCCTTGATTGCTGTCCATTAAACTTCAGACACGTTAAACAAAACACAGTAAATAAGAAAACTCCTAGTCCCACAGCTGGCAAATTGTGTGCAGAGGTTGTAATTAGAACTTTTTTGCCCTGACGTTTTACATTTAAAATTGATTTTAAATCCATTCTATACACACTTTCCATTCCTGAAAAAACAATACGCAAACCTGACAAATGCATTTACATGAGAAATGAAGTCGTCCTTGTCCGATTGGAAGACTAAGGTGACAGCTCCTGGGCTCAGGGATAAGCTCCGATCTTCACCAGTGACAGCTCCTTTTTTAGGATTGAAAGGGAAAATGTTTCAGCAACACATTGGAAACATACTTAAGGGACAAGAAACAAAATCAAGACTGCAGTGAGAAGGAGAACAGAAAAACAATACTGGGGGGAAAGGAAAGGAAAGGAAAGGAAAGGAAAGGAAAGGAAAGGAAAGGAAAGGAAAGGAAAGGAAAGGAAAGGAAAGGAAAGGAAAGGAAAGGAAAGGAAAGGAAAGGAAAGGAAAGGAAAGGAAAGGAAAGGAAAGGAAAGGAAAGGAAAGGAAAGGAAAGGAAAGGAAAGGAAAAAAGAAAAAAAGGGAAGGGAAGGGAAGGGAAGGGAAGGGAAGGGAAGGGAAGGGAAGGGAAGGGAAGGGAAGGGAAGGGAAGGGAAGGGAAGGGAAGGGAAGGGAAGGGAAGGGAAGGGAAGGGAAGGGAAGGGAAGGGAAGGGAAGGGAAGGGAAGGGAAGGGAAGGGAAGGGAAGGGAAGGGAAGGGAAGGGAAGGGAAGACCTTGATCTTTATACTGACCAATGAGATAAGCCTTACACATTTTTAAGTTTATTTTTGACAACTGATTGAGGTGTTACCAGCTATTAAGTACGATTCAAGAGCAAATATTAACACTAGAAAGAAGAAATCCGATCCACCACCACTGTTTCAAAATACATCCATTTATCATTTGGAGATGACGTCTCTCTGGCAAGGTAGTAGAAAAACTGTAAATACCGATAGAGCTTCCTCTCCCGATGTTCCATATACATACCGATGCTGTTCCTACACCTACGCTCTGAGCATAAATTTATGTTGACATGAGTGACAAGAGAGGGTGTTACTCCTCTCTTTGTTTGCCTTGAGAGACACACCTCTTGTCCATTGAAAAGTAAATTCAAGATTCCAGATCACTTAAGACAGTTGCTATCCCCCCATTCAGAGTTCTGCAGCAGCACTCTTCAGATGTGTTTAGCAGTCTCTTTAGAAAATGTTATCACTTAGGACCTGCTTCTCAGTAGGTCCACGTTTGGCCTCCGCTTAGCAGAGAGTCAATCCCAGCTTAAGCTTTCGTACAAGAGCCCCTTCACGAAACGGAGTTGAACCCTGACATAACTGAGTTGAACCTTTAACCTTGAAGCTTCCTTAAAGAAGAAAGCAGCACCCAGGCCAGGAAATAGAAATTAATCGTCACTTTACCCTGAAACGCAGTGGGCTATTCTGTGCTGGCAGGATTGCTGCCGGGCTGGCCGACGAGGCGGCGGGCAGCTCCCCGGGGCCACAGGGCCTGGCACAGGGAGCCGCCGGGGGTCTCCAAGGTCCGGGAACAGCGGCAACAGCGGCAACAGCAGGGACAGAGGGGACAGCAGCGACAGCAGCAGCCACCTCAGCCGGGGCCGTCTCCACAACCGCCACAACGGCCTCGGAACGCCGCCGAACTCGGAGCTCCAGCGTGACGCCTTGTGAACCTGGCCGCGCTGCTCATGGCTAAAACCAGAGCGTTTCCTCCGGCGTGTGTTTACTGTCGGTGCCGGATCGGCCCTCACCCCGAGCTCTCCCTGCCGGGAGGGCTTTGGGGTTGGGGTTTCCCTCCCGCCGCCGCCGCGGGCAGGCCCCGCGCGCAAGGGGTCCGCGCTGGGGAGCAGCATCTCACCCGCGGCGAGAGACCGAGGGCACGACATGAAAAAGCCCCGACACGAAAAAGCCACGGCATGCGGCCGAGGCGGCGGGGAGACGGCTCTGAGGGAGCTGCCACTTCGCCCCGCCGTCCTCCCCTCCCGGGCCGCCCCGCCGAGCCCCGTGCGCCTCAGGTGCTGCGCTGAGGGGGTGGCTGGCTACTGAGACAGCTGCCCAGGGCACTGCTCATGGCACCGAGCCTGACGGAGGTCAACAAGTGTTGAACAATGCTCTCAGACATCGGGTCTCACTTTGGGGTGGTCCTGTGTGGAGCCACGAGTTGGACTTGGTGATTATTGGGAGTCCTTTCCACCTTGGGATGTTCTCTGATTCTAGGTCAGCAATCCAGTAGCTGATGAGAAGTGTGGAGTCATTCAAAGGGAAGAGAGAGCACAACACTTCTCGTTTGCAGAAGCGGCTATTTGGTAACCAAACCGATGATTCCTTTGCTTCTAGAGCAACTAACAGCAGGGATCCGCTTTACAATGGAGGGAAAAGAGTCGTTGGCATGTCATGTGAAGTAAGCTTCAAATCCCAGAGGATGATTTTGTTGGAACTTTATTCAGCTGAAAACACAGAAGCCTTGCTTCTGCTTGTGTTAGTTACAGCTCCAGTTTACTTTGGTTGGGAGGGAAGGCATTCCAGGCTAATGTGCTGTACCTGTTCCTTCAGCTCATTGTCCATAAACGGAGGAGCAAACGAAATCAGTTTAATCTCCATTAAATGCAGCAGACAAAGCGGAGTAGAGGGCGATCTAGCACTTAATTTTTCCTGTAAGCAGGAAACCCAGAACTCAACAACACTTTTCAAATCTTGTCCTGCAGTAAATGACCAGCTGAGTGAAGCTTGCATTTAGAGGATGTGCTCCTCCAGTAGACGGAAATAGCTTTTCCTCTTCACAAGTGCAACTGAGTGGTGGACTGGCAGCTACGTGGTTAACTAGTTGTGCCAAAGGGGTTGTGTTGAATGCACAGAAAAATATGCAGGTCCCAACAGTAAAGGGTTGTCTGTAGGCATGACACTGAGTACAGATGTTGTCTGCAGGCTCGTGCAGAGTGCACCGCGCCAATAAGCACCCAGAGTCGGAATGCACACGAAGGTCTTTTAATTATATAATTACTTATAGAACTCTGCAGAGTCAGGTACTTGGCCATCTTTCGCAAAGCAAGCACACCTCTGACTCGAATCACCGTCATTTATACACAGGAAACTTGTGAAAACTCTCTCTTTGGCTCCTTTGGATTGGTTATTACAGCTCACCTAACTTATCTCCATTGAGCTTGTGCATTACAGAGGAATACCGGGGGGGAGGGGGAACAGGAGAGGGGGGACACACACCGAATCCCACATTAGCATAGATTAGCATTTTGACAGGTGTGATTTTTAATGTGCTAATGACCCTTAATGAGAAAAAGGTTACTATAGGTCAGTCTGGAGCTGGTGTTCTCCTTCCTGTTTTTTCCCTTTTAGCCCTTCTCTTCCTTGCTTCTGCTAGCTCAAGGCTACCTGTCTCTCTCCTTCTTTATTTTCTCAGCTAAAAGACTGCACAAGCTACAGGCCTCCCTATTTGCTTCAACATTTCCTTGGTTTTGTTTTTGTTTTTGTTTTTTTTTTTTTCCCAGCTTTGGGACGACACAGGTGTGGTTTGATATTTGCCAGTATAGCTAAAACTCACGCCAGTCTGCTCACGCACAATAAGTAGTAAGATTTAAGGACTGGTTTCATCGGCTTCTTCCATACTAACATCCTTCTTATGTTTTAGATATGCTGGAGTTAAATCAACACTAAGTTACTACTTGTGGAGTAATTGCCTTAAGCGACTAGGCATCATAAGCACACCTCCATCCCAAAAGCTACCCGCCTCCAAGGTGCAACCACCCCTCACTGAGCACGCCCTCGGAATTTCTCAGAGCCTGTACCTTTAAACGCAAGTGAGATCATTTCTACCAAGCACAACCAAGATATGCATGACTAGAGTCACTCAAGCTCCACCTTAAAGATAGAAAATAATATCAATTGCTTTAAGAGAAAGGGGATGTTAGGGAAGATACTATCAGGAAGGATTCCTTCTGACATCACTCGACAGGCTGAGCCTCTCACTCCCCCACCCCCACTCCATTGGGACGCCGTGGGGTAAGATCTGAACGCTTGCTTATACCAGGCGTCTCTGTGGAATCTTAGAAATCTCTAGAGTTTTGATGCTTTTTAATGTCTTAATACCTAGGCTGTGTACCTCTGCATTTCATGCATGCTAGCTTGCTTTTGCAGACAGTGAATTTATCACTGACAATCCAAAGAACCTGTGTACCTGTCGCCGTAAGAAATTGCACTTAATTGCATTCTTCCTAGCTGTGAGAGTTCTCCTTGAATGCGACTAGAGCGAGGCCGTACTGCGTTGTTGGTGAATCCGTGACCGTGATAGTTCAGCACCCTGAATCCGACGGGACCCATGACGGTCAATCGGCTACACCCCTTAACGCGACACTACTAGACGAAGAAGATGACAGGGCTTGCATGCACTGCATTAGGCTTTGCATGTGAAAACACCCCCAAATAATTTCACGCGCATTTAACGTTTTTAAAGGGAAAAAAACAGGAAGGTGTAGTCTCTCTGTAAGCTACAGCCCTACATAGTTAAGGCATCAGCATTCATTCCTTTGCTTGATAGCAAAGTATGAACATACAGAAGAGTTAAATATTTTCTTTGCATTCTTAAAGGCGATTTTTCAGACTTGGGCTTCAGTTGTTGGAGTTGAAGAGATCAGTAGACATCCTTACTTTTACGTTAAGACCAAAATCTTTATCTAAGATTGTGTTATCGAACGCAACTAAACTCCCACCCCCACATGGTTTTTTTGTAACTTCGCAATGATCTTGCTGCAGTCCCACTCTGATGGTCTTTCAGTAACATGCAAACTGCCGTGGCAGATTCTGTTACAGTGCTTTTCTATTGACAGTGTGCATAACACTCAAGGTAAAGCCCCTCATTTCGCAGTGGGGACATAAAGTGTTTCTTTGGACCCTGCTGCTTCTGTTAGTACTCATTTTTTCACAAACTTCTTGAACCTGAGCCGTGCCTACTGAGCCAACGAATGCTTTGATGACACAGTATTTTGTCAAAGCAGTTTTGCTTCTTGGAGCTACAGAAGCAGCTCTGGCTACGTGATAGGGAATTGTGCTGCATTGGCAAAACCAGACTTAGCTACAGACTTACAACACTTGCTAACTCGATCTATTTCAAATCTCATTTTAACTTTAAAGGACAATCAGTTTTGTGGCTCCTGTCTTACTAATTTGCCTTGTTTTGCATGGAAGGGCAGCCTGTGAATGTTTTGCTTTATTGCATGCTTCAAAAAAAGGCTGAGGAAGAGACTGGAGGAACCTTTTCTATTCTATGGACTTTCCCCCGACAGTGTGGAATTGCAGGCTACTTGGATGAATGTTCCAATGTGAGTAAGGGAGCAGACCTCAGCCAAAGGAGGTGGAATCCTTGCTTAATAGTAAGTATCAGTGTGGGGACATCTTTGCTTAACGGGAGCCATTTAAACTCTTCATAGAAACAAAATAAGCTGGACATCTTATGCTTGGAAAGCAGTATGGTTACACAGCTGCTAACATAATGACTTGAGTCTTCTGCTCTGCAACTTCAGGTTTTGTTTTCAAGAAGTGCATACATCAGTTTAAGCTTTGGACAAGGAGATTTGCAATGCAAATAGTGATAAACCAGAATCAGCGGCGCTGACGAGTGTAATGGTGAAATGCAGCAAATCAAGTATTCCTGGAGAAATGTGAGATTACAAAACTAGCAAGCCATGAAGCACTTTTGTTGTTGTTGCTGTTGTTGGTTGTTTTTTAAATCAATTCTTATATGCTGAAATATCACCTTCAAGAAAATCTGTTTATCTAGCCAGGTAACGGTGTCTCCCTGTAAACAGGAAGGAAATGCCAGGAGCAGCCATACCTCTTTGCTGTCAAAATAAAGAGCAAGTCGAGGCCAACATCATGCCATAGTGCAAAGGCTTGCGAAGAAAGATCATTCTAAGAGGTCTGCAAGAAAAGATGACTTACTTTGTCATAAGTTTGTCAAATAGAATGGACGAGTTAGTAGTCGAGTACCGACTGTGTCCGACTCTACAGCTGCGGCGCAGCTCCAAGTCCCTGTTTTCTCCATGGACTCGTCTCACAGTTTTTGCACCAGCTCTACTCCTCAATGTTCTGGTGACTGAAACGCAGAAACAAAGTCTTTTGAAACAGTGAAGATGGGATTCTCCTTATTTCACCGTTGCTCTTGTAAAATGGAAACAGACAAACAAAAAAGGCACCCTGAAGTGGATTGAGTTTTCTTTACATTTCAGGTCAGAAGTTGGTGTCACAACCACTGCATTCCACTTCTTTATCGCTCTGCACGTTTAAACTGTCTACTTCAAACTGGGACCTGTAGGGAAATTTTTAAAGAGACTGAAAGCTAGCCAGACAAAAACAAACGTGCAACTTTTGTTCCATGCGGGAGGGAAATCTACTCCACTTATTTCTGTCTTGGAAAAGTGAGAACAATCAACACCTTTCTCTAAGGTGTTTTCACTCCATTCATGTCAAACTGTATCTAACAGTGCTCAAAACAAACACTAGGACATTGCAAGCCTCTTCCTAAGAGGTGTATGTTTGATTACTCTGTTTATGCATGCAGCACTTCCATTTCCTGCATTAGGATCTAACAGCTCAAGGAGGGAAGAACCGTTTCAAGAGAAACACCCAAACACCACATAACTCAAACTCGTGCTTTTTAGAAAAAAGCCTGCCCATTGTTTGCCATACAGCACCCTTTGGCACAGGTTGGTTGCTTGCACTGTCATTAAAAGAGCCAAGAGGACAAGGGGAAGGGAAGAGCTACACCACTGTGCTGCTAGGATCACAGCTAAGGTTTACTTTTGTGCTTGCCAGCTATAAAACTAAGTTTGAACTTATCAAGTATCGATTTACTTTGCACAATTAGAACAGTTTGCTTTGTGCCTACCAAGCTGCAATTCACACTGCTCCCTCCCCAAGGAATTCATAAAATCTCCTATTTGCACCTACCTCTCTTCACAGAAAAGTCACTGAGGAGTGAATTCAGCTGACTACAGAAGGCTTTGGGGCCAAATGAAAGCCATGGAGTGACCAAGTGCCATCCTCTTCAGTAACCTGCGCAAATAGGTATCCCGGGGACTTACAGCCACTTACCTGTGCTATATTCTTTTTTTCGTTCCAATTTTGGCTTTCTCAACTGCCTACATTAAGAAAGAGGACAGGGCAGAGAAGGGAGAAAAGACTTGTTGTATTAGACCCATCAAGGATGGGAAATTTCACCATGTTTACAAGCCAGTGCTCCATGGTATACAAAGAGAAGCCTGTAGGCCTCACGCAGGATCCACATCCCAAGTCTGTTGCGTGCCATATACACGCGGTTCTGTATGTACCCACATTTCCTAGCTTGCTCATGTTGAATTCTCAAAATTATGAGCAATAGCACCCAAGTGGAAAAGATACATGTCCGGGTTTCAGTTAGGACAGCGTTAGTTCTCCTCCTAGTAGCGGGTAGGTTGCTATGTTTTGGCTTAGAATGTGTGAAAGGATGTTTAGAAGATTGCTGATACCACCCCGATGTTTCAATTGCTGCAGAGCAGTACTTACAACAAGCCAAGGACCTTTCGGTGTCTCACTGTCCTACTGGCGATCAGAATCGGCGCACAGCAACAGCTGCGAGGGGACAGACTCAGGATGGCCGACCCCAACTGGCCAAAGAATTCTATGCCTTATGGCAACACGCTGCACCATGGATAGGGCGGGGCAGCTGGGCTGCTAGGGGTTACGCTGGGCACTGGTCAGCGGGTAGTGAGCAACTGCATTGTACATCACTTGTTTTGTACACATTACTAGTAGCAGTACTATCATCATCATCATCATCATTATTATTTTCCTGTCATAATAAACTGCCTTTATCTCAACTCGCGGGCTTCACTGTCCTGTTTCTCTCCCCCATCCCAGAGAGGGAGGTGGGAGGGTTGCAGAAGGGCTGTGTGGTGTTTAGCTGCCGGCCGGGTTAAACCACAACACCACCTCAAAGGGGTTGGGGAAAAAAACAGTTTTTTTTAGAAAAGCGGAAGACTTTCACTGAGAAGAGGGATGCTAGTTTTAAGGTACTGGTACGCCATCAGCATGCTCATAGGCCTCTGCTGATTTTAGCCGGAGGTTTATCAGGCCACAACTCACTGCACATGCTTTCTCTCTTGCTTTTCAATCTACAAATCGAACAGAGATTGAACATATAGAAATACAGTACCTTGAAAAGCATCTTCTCTTGACATTTCCCCTCAGTATCGCCATACTTTCTTCAAAGCTGGAGACTGAACACCGCAGGATGCTTTTGCTCATTGATCTTCAACGGTGTCCGTTGAAACATTCAATACTGGGAGAAGAATAATCCTAGGGAAAGAAGGAAACAAGAATATATTTATGTGAACCACGTAGATTCAGATAAAGAAATTCTGCCTCACGCAAGTTTAATTGACCCTCCTGACTTGGTAGTGGGGCAACTAATTGCAGGCAGACACTGAAACGCTGCTGTGCTCAAGAAAAACCGGGAGAGAAAAAAAAAAAAAAAAAAAAAAAAAAGCTTTCAAAACTAAAGCTTCCCTTTCCCCACCGTTTTCTTGTGGATAACTTAAGCTTAATATCCTTGGCAAAAAGATATTGCAGCAAAACCTTTCACATAAAATTAGTGTTTCGTGAAAAACAACAACAACAAAAAAACCTTTAAATTCAATTGGAATTTTTTTCAATAAATTCAATTGGAATTTAAATTCAAAACTTTAAATTCAGTTGAATTTAAATTAAAAAAAATAAACTAATTAATTTAAATTAAAAAAAATTAAATTCAATTGACTGTTCAGAGGAACAGTCAAGCTTGACATTATACATCCTAGAATTAAAATCTAGTTTGAGTTTTTCTCCCATCTCCAGACCTTGCTAAAGATGCTTATTAGGAGCTCTGTCAAAAAAAGTGAAAGGCTTGTTATATCAAAGCTTCGAACCCTTCTTACTGCCCTTGACCTTCTTCACATTGCTGCTCCTACAAGGGTGAGCACTATCATTTTTAGTACGGGAGGGAAGCTGTCATATCCTTGAGTGGGGGGTCGTTCTGTTTACAAAATGAAGTTCCAGTAAGAGTACATCAAATGAACCAACTTTCTTCGAACTTTAATTCATCACTATATTGAATGAATGACCTCTGGATTTCTCTCTCCCATTTGGAAGTCAATTTGAAAACAAACTACCTCTGCCATAAAGAGCCAGGCATCAGAGACACCTGTTGCGCCTCAAGAACAGAGAAGGTATGAACGACAAGAGCAGCTGAATAAAATGCAACTTGCCATTAGAAATGGGTGTACTGGCATCTACAGGTGCTGCTGGCATCTCCTCATTTTCATTACTCTCTTCATCTGGTTTCTCGTCTTCAGTAGCAGGGTTCTGCTGTGGTGACTTGGAGTTGTCGCATGGAGCACACGCTGCAGAGGTGCGACCTTGCAAGAAAGAATAGATACCAAAGATCTTCGTCGTGCATTTTCAGTTACAAATGCAGAGACAAGTCTTCAAATCCTTAGCGTTAAAGCACGTACCTCTTTTCTCACGAGATTCTTTAATTTGTTCACAAAGTCGTCTAAACTCTGTATCCATTTCGTTCCTCACCATTGAATATGCAATGCCTTCCAAAACATAGGCGCTGTGACGATCTGAAATTTTACACACTTTAACTGAATGTTGTCTACCAACCAATGAAACTGTTTTGATCACAGAAGAAAATTGCTTTCTTCATAGGTTGGTTCCGAAAGGTTCTCTCAGTGAATATTTTCAGCATAACAACATCGAAGTTAATTAAAACAAAAGCACTAGTTCCTTGGGAACACTTATATCACAATTCCATGCCCAAGTAGCAAAATGATAAAATATTTACACTGTGGTAAGAGATGTTCTCTGTGGACGTCCAAAATCATCTAATCCATCCGAAGTCTATTGTCCGCACACAGCACTTATCCATCTATACGTTCGACAGATTTTTTAAACTAGGGCTAAAAAGCACATCCTCACCTGTAGATCTTTGATCCGGGTAGTACTCTAAGGCATTGTTACAGATTAGATCGATGTCCTTCAGCTAGTCTCCGGCAGCGAGGTACTGGCGCGAGTCAATTTGAGTCAGAACTGTTGAAAGATCCATCGGCTCTTTAATCCTTGTGGCATAGTCAGGTACCTGCAGATCAAATACAAGCATTCAGAGGTTTTCTTAACCTTGCACACTGTCTACCAAAATTATTCTGAAGACTTTAAATAAACAACTTCCTAAAAACTCTGAACATTTGCGATGCATCAGAAGATGCTGAAATTAACCAGTTTGCTTCTCAAAAATGGAAGGGCTCTTTCATTTTTCATTAGCGCGGCCACGAGAGGACAACAAGAAGTAGGGAGGTCAGAAGCACATGCATGGTAGAGAAGAAACACTGAGGGTGGGAGATTCATTTCACTTTGCTTCAGAAAATCACAACAGTGAAAGCTGAGCAAGCCATCCGGCATTCTCTTTGTTGTTGACATTGAGGAAAAGGTGCATGAATTGCACCTGTGAAGTACCTATTGCAGGCATCTACTTTAGAATGAGATAACTGGGCCCTGAGGTGCTCATTTCTTCCCTCAGACCAGAAGAGGAGACTAATGACCAGTTCAGATGAGGACATATGTATCTGTCTAGATTTTTCACAGCTCAAGAACCTAGGAGAAAAGGGGAAGAAAAGCCAGTGGAGGCCCACATGAAGACGACTTTGCTGATCCCCAGGTATATTCAAGTTACATCTGTCTTTGAAATATACGCCCCTAGTTTAGGCTTATCTCATAAATTAAGGAGAAAAAGGCATCTAAGCAGCCAATTGGAGGAAAAAGAAAACACACTGCACTTATGGTTGATTCCTATTGAGGAGTTCCAGATGAAACAGAGAACAGGATCTCAAAACTTATTTTTACAAACTGCTGCTCCTATTCCTGTTCCCACAGGAACTGACAGTCCAAGAAAGGGCTTCAGACTTCACTCAAGTACTCCTGTAAATACTGTTTGTAATTATAAGGAAAGATCTCTGTGCTTCTCAGTGCTGTGACACGCCTACATATCAAAGCTTTTTCACGAGCAAACTGTGTTGGCATTTGGACTGGCTTTTTAGAATGAAACCAGGGCTTTCAGCGAATAATCCCATAAGAGACATTTGAGAGTCAGCAGAAGTAAAAGCACTGCCTCTGCTTCTTGCAAAATCCTAACAGTGCAGCCCTAAAAACAAAGTTGAACCTTCCCCAAAACGCTGAGAAGTACAAACACTGAGAAGTTACAGACACACACAGATCAGCACTACTTTACCTTCTGTGGGTCAACGGGCTTCGCAAATTCCCTGAAACGTCTGTCAGTGGCAAGTCTGTGAGTAACGTCCCTCAAGAAAATTCTAAGGTCACGCAAGGTATCCTCCTCTTCCTCCTCCAGCATCCCTACTTCTTCCTCTTGTGGCTTCTGAGGCTCAGCTGGTGGTGCTACAGGCACAACTTCCAGTGTCCGATCAACTTCAATTCATCAGGAAACATTAGCCAATTTACAGTACTCAGATACAAGCATATGACAAATTACTGACAGAAAATGACCACCAAAGCAAAGCCCAAAGAGCTAGTAACTTCGATAGGAAAGTTTTAGATGTACTTCTCATATCCTCCTCACCTCTTTTCTTTACGGGAGGCTTAGCCACTTCATTTAGAATTAGGTCCTCAAAAAAAGGCTGCTCTCTCTGCCCTACCAGGCAACTCAATATTGCACACTTCTCCAAATTCCGTATTAAATAATTTTTGCATCTAAAGCAGAAGGAGGAGAGACATTTCAGATTTAAGGCCACAAAAATTCATCTTCTATTCCAAAAAGACGAGTACCTTTTCAAATTAAGAATAACCTGAAGAACACAAACTGAAAAAAGTTATCATCCTGGCCTTAAAACGCTACATTTTCACAGGCTGGCACGGCAAATTCAAATATCACCTTTAAGAATCACCTGTAGAATTAAAGCTCGCTGAAGGGATTGTACGCTACACTGGTAAAGTAATGGCTTTCACCACATCCAACAGCGCCTCCTTTGTATTTACTTGCCTTGCTGCAGCCTTTACTTAGACCCTTTATGGCTATCGAGGGAAGAGAAAGGCTTCAGCAGACAAGTGAGGGCTTTTTGCTGAGTTTTTATTTCTCTACCAAAAGGTGTCTGAAGTAGCTAGTACCTCTACGTCTTCCTCCATTTTCAAGTTCTAGTAATAAAAGGTAGGTGAGGAATTTCACTACTTATTTTAGAAGGAATTTACAGCCTGTACAAAAACTTCTGTGGGAACTCAAGCACTTTCAAAGCAGTTGATAATAAACACGTCTAGGTTAGACCCGTTCTCTTCCCCCAGTGACTGAGACCAAATCATCAGAATGAGAACAGCTTGGTCCTGTTTTGGGCACCTTCCCTTAATGTAAACTCTCAGAAGTCAATGAAGTTCTGCACCTACTTCTACTACAGTTTATTTAGGATTACAACTAGAATTCAATTCCAAAGTTACTTTAGCAGAAATTGGAACTCAGCTTTCCAGCTTGGAAAGCTTTGGCCTCTATGAAGAAAGAAACTGATTTATTTATTTATTTTTTAATCAAAGTGTTTCAATTCTCTACTAAATTGCATTATTAGCAGTTTACCCAACATAGCATGGAATGGCAGACAGTCAGAAGAAATCTCTTCAGTAAAAACATCCTCTTGTCATTTCAAGCACTTCATATTCTTGACTGAACCACTTTGTAGCCACCAGAATTATTGTATTAATTTATTATTTGCATGCGTGAGAAAGGGGTGAAAGTCACTTGCTTGACTCAGAAAAAAACTTAAGCAGATGCTTTCACAGTATTCTTTTTCTCTAAGCAAATTTTAAGTGATTTGTTAGGGTGCCTGAGTAATAACAGCATGCATTTAAGAAAGCACAGCATTTTGATGCTGAAAGCATTCATAAATTACAAGACACTGAAGAAATAGTAAGGAAAGTATTGACAAATACCTCTTCTGGGAGATCTGAGTGACGTACATCAGACGGAGCAAGCAGCAAAACTGGCAAAAATGCTGGAATGTTACGTAGTAGAGTTAGAAAAGTAAGTTTCAAGGCAGGTCCAGCGTTGTCCCACCATAAATGGATATCTGGGACATAAATTGTGCTTGGTGCTGTCTTCTGAGCATTTCGGATCAGCTAGTGAAAAGGAAAGCTTGCGTAAGAAAACTAAAACACGTACAAGAACCTCTTAATACATAGCTACATAGCCATCTGACTGCCCCATGAAATGAAACTGCGTGAACAGAGTGGCAAGCATCCTTTCACATAAGGAATTTCTCTGTGCACCCTTTCAGATTATCAGTATTCGGACAACTCTAGTCAGAAGATGGGAAGGATATATTCAGGCAGTGGCTAGACACCATAGCTATATGGCCACAGCCACAATCATCGCATTCAAAGAAAGGAAAAGTCCCTCTTATGGGACACATCAGTATTCAGTCGTGTAACATGTCTGTCCTTACTTGTATGGCTCTCAAACATTTCCACTAAAGGTAAAAATATTTTAAGGTAGTGATGCTAAACAAGAAAATGGATTTCCTGCCTAAAAGTAAAAACACCAAATCTGGTCATTTTTTCTAGTTAAAACCACATCACCGTGCAAATGAAGTGTTTTCTGAATGTTAATGCTTTTATTGCACATACTGCAACAGCCCAAGTTGTGTATGTCCGTGCGAAAACAAAATAAACAGAAGCCCCAAACCTTGGTTGCCTTACTAATATAATTTAGAAGAAGCCTACAAAAAGTAGCCGACATGCAGTCTGATACAGAGCCATCTACTGGGAGCACACAGTCTTAGGAGGCAATGAGAACTACTTTCTGGATCCCAGTGACATGAACAGCATTTCTTTCCACAAAGAGATGTTTATTAGCAACACCGCCCAGCTTCCTGAGCTGCTAGCAACAGCCTCACTGTAAAATTGGGTATGGAAAATGTCGACATGTACAACATCCAGATTGTTTGTGGTGCTGTCTAAAAGAAAAGGGGATTTTCAGACAGAAGCAAACATCCCAGCACATTAAAACAAGGCCACCTCCATTACCAATTAATTTTGCTCACCTTACTTGCAACTCGATTGATCCTTTACATACAGTCAGTGAATCCGATGAGAAGAAAAAGAAAAAAGGTACCTGTCCGCAGATTTCTTCTGGCGGTGCAACGTTTGTAAGCAGAACAGAAAGGTCCAGGGTGTGAACGGGAAACTTCTCCAAAGCGTGCAACACCGCGGGTGCCACATAAGAAACCTGGCCATACCCTTCTTTTCCTACTATTAGCAGACGGGGCTGGCATGATGTTGGTTCGCAGAAAGCACTCCTAGAACAAGAGTTAAGAAAACAAGCTTATAAATGAGGTGCTGAATAGACACACAGATGTTCCAAGTAATTTTCCTATAGACTTTCTTTTCCCTCCCCAAATAATCCAAATGGCAGCGGTACATTAAATACATGTAAGATTTCCAGTTAAGTTATTCAGTCATTCCAATTGTTTCACCTTCTTCTCTTTGTTTCATCTTCTTCCCTTGTGTTTCCTATTCTTAACTAAACCAAGACTGCAAATTAATATCCCTGCAATCTTGCTTTACTACTAGGAAATAAATTGGTGAGGAGCATTTGTTTCCCCACTACAATCAGGCTGTACCTCTGCTGGCTTAAATCAAAGATGCTAGAGACTTAGCCTTGCTCTAAAGCACAGAAAATCTTCTGGACAGCACAGCAATAGAAACGGAGAAAAATAACTGATCCAGCTGTGACAACATGATCTAACTTTCCAACTGTGGGCTTGCATGACTTCCATACTAAAATATCACAAGATTAACACAACTTGGTGGCTTAACAAATAAAGACACCATTCAATTTTTTCTCAAGGTGTTTTAACAAGCCATTTCTCAGTTTTCTTTCTGCTACATAATTCACTACTGGTTTAACAATCCTGGAAAACAGAAGGGCAAAAGGTGGCAACACAAACCCACAAAGTTGGGGTATTTTTAGCTAAAAGGACAAACAGCACATTTATGTGGTCTTGAGTCTTTCAAAGAATGCCATGGATTAAGTCAACGTGTTCTGGTAGTCTACGGATCACTTTGGCTTACGAAGAGAAGCCTGGGCTTTTCAATTTGGTCATTCAGAGCAACTTCATTACAACTTTAGTCCCTCCACCCTTTCTTCTTGTGAATACCAAGCACCCCTTCAACACACAAACTTGATGTTGCCCCTTCGTCTACCACCCCTCGCACTTTTAACAGCTGGAACTGTTTACAAAGACTCAGCAGACCTGAGAATTTAAACATAACAGGGATCTATCTTTCTTTACCTGCTGAAACAGAGGCGTTTTTTCTCTGGTCCGTCAGGCATTCCATCTTTTAATTCATCTCCAGAAACCAAGCATGCATCGTCATCACTGTCAAACATATCATCTTGTAAAATACGATTGAAATGCTCTGAAAGGCAAAAGAGGTTTGTTAACTTTCCTGAATAGCCTTTGTCTCTTTCTCTTCCATTAATACAGCTTCTAAATCAGTGCCAAAACCCTTTCTTCATTTGAGAGCACACACTGAAAGCTATTTCCTAGAGTTCAGCCCATCACAGATCTAAGGAGATGGCACAAGGTACTACAAAGCTCTACTAAGTCCCACTGATGTGTACATATAAGGTACGCTACTCTTGGTGATTTTTTTCTCCCCCTTAGAATAAAGGAGATTATAAACACTTTCTGCAGTTGCTTAATAGCTAAAAAAGAAACAAACAAGACCATTTCTTTCTGGAGGAGGTTCCCACAATGAAAGCACAGGGATAAAGGATGTGATGGCCACAGAATTCCATTCATCTAGTAAGTATCAATGCTAATTGATCTCACGTGCACGTGTATAGTACGATCCACAAACGTTTAAATTAGGAGACTGGTTAAAAATGATGATAGCTAAAACAATATTTAGCTTAGACCAGTTATACTTGTATCCTGGTCCTGACATTCTTCAGAAAGGAATTAGAAACATTGACCTAGAAATGCTTCCCCTCCAAAGATCTGAGTTTTGACTTTTTAAAGAAAAATAGGTGCCTTATACTTCAAACCTCAAGTCAACCTCTACAAGTGCTAATTATCTTAGCTGCCGTCAGAAGCAAGATGCTTCAGTAGAGAACGCATCGTCCTTTACTGTGTATTGATCATTCAGAGCTTCCAGTTTCGAATCCACAATAAAACCTATGCGTTATATTCCAGACTTGCCCAAAAACAAGACACGCACATGCAAATAATAAAATTCTACCACCATTATGTCTGAAAGGTTTAAGTTGATTGCACAAACCACAAGTTTTTGCTTTAGCAGAATTATAAAGAAGTGGATGCTGTGGTTATACCTTGCTGTCGGTCCTCCTTTAGTGCAAGCTGTGCATGCGGGAAGATCTTCTGCACAACTTGTAAAATATTCTCTACTGATCTTTGAAAAAGTGGCTTGAAAATGGGAGAGAGTGCTTGTACGGGCGAAGTCTCGATCCTGTTTGAAGCTGGAACAATCTTCTTCATAGCCATGAAAAAGTCCTTTGCTTTTATTTTAATAGAATTAACGTCTAGTAGCAACTTCTCCCTACTTGCATAAATCTGAGGATAGCATCGGCGTAGAGAGCACAGCGCAGCTTCAGTACATAAAGATTTGATATCTGCACCACAGTATCCTAACAAACAAAAATCAAACGTTACATCAGTCAAGGCCCAGGTTTACAACATGCAACATTTAAAGAATTTGTAATGCCAAAACCAAACAGCTTAACAGGGAATTCAAAGTGCTACCGCTCTGCAGGGAAGTTTCATGTTGCTCACTGCCTGATATCCTGCGCTTATGCAGCTGAAGCAGACTCCTCATCAAAAACTATACTCTTGAGGAAGATGCCCCAGAACCATTTAACGTTCTTAGACAACAAGAGGAACGACAACAAAGAGTAAATAGATGAAAGCATCTCACTCTGATTGCTATGAAGGTGTGCCAGCTGCCTCGTTGACTAGTTGTGCAGCAGGGCACAAGAGCATGGGTACTGCCTGGTACAAGCTAAGGTTCTTTACAACTTGGTCACAAGCAAGAATCCGTTTCTGTTTCAGTCTTACCAATGCATTTCTCAGCTAGTTCATCAAGCAACATGTCCGGTGGCTGAGGGGTCCAGTCACGAGTATGAATCTTGACAATTTCTTTTCTAGCCTGGAAGCAAAATCATTGCATTTTAGCTTGTCCCAAGTTTTCCTTAAAAATACCAACAAGAAACAAACAAACCAAAAGGCAAACAAGTAAACAAAAAACAAAACAGTCCTCCCTCAAAACCCCTCATCTATTAATACGCTTTTCTTACTTGCTCAACTTTCAAGTATTTTACAGTTATTTAATATACACTCTGCATTGTCAACCAGGAAATTGAATAGTTCTTATTTGTTATACTGAACTTTTTCTAGGAACCTACAGTGAAAGAAAAGGCATTTATAGCTTCAATAACAAGTTTCCAAACTACGAGACCTAAGGACCCAGAGGAAAATACTGTAATGAAAAATTTATCCAGAAACATTTCTTTGCTGTCCAAAAAACTTCTCTAAAACTTAGCAAGCTTTCATTGGGACAGTCTCATTACTTCATCACATTTGATTTTCAGTCAGTAAATTCACAGAAAGCACTTCTGGCACAATGCTTCCAATTGCTACAATTACTATAAAGAAGAAAAGAATTATGACTCAAACTACTACCACTGATCCGGGGCACAATCAAATGCAAACACATCCCCTATTCATTCATAAGCGAAGGATTGAGACCAAAAACACAACTTCATGATGAAAACACCCAAGTGGACTAAATAATTAAGCAAACAGGTACAACTTGGGGAATGAAAGGTTTGATTATAGAACTAACTACTTGGTGGTATCATCCTGACCATATATATCCAGTACCAGATTTGCCCTCCATGGAACAATGCAGTGTCTCCACATATCACTCGTTTGTTCAAGTTGTCAATTATTTTTTTCCTATAAAGTTGGACTTTGCCATGGTAGCACTAACGTTGAATTTAAGTTCTCACCTCTTTATTTGGCAAGTTGAAGAAGAACTCTCTGCCAAAGCGTCCTGGTCTTTGTAAAGCAGGATCTACAGAATCCAGTCTGTTGGTAGCTCCGATTACCACGATCTCCCCTCTGTTATCTATGCCATCCATAAGCATCTGAAGAGTTGAAACAATGGAAATAATAGAAAAATATAAGTTTTACTTACTGGTTCAGTACATTTTGTTACATTCCACATGACTTTCTTGATGCCGGAATAACCTTCTTCCTAGTGGTCATTCAAAACTGGGAAAAAAATAGTCTACCAAGTCGGTTTTTTTTTGATTTGATAATAAATCTGCAGACTGTTAAGTCATCAAGCACTTCAAGACTGTTTGAAATAATCTCTACGTTAATATAAAAGGAGTACCGCACACTTCTGCTCAGGAAGATAATCACGGAAAATGTCAACTTTGATTTTAGATGTTGAATTTGTTGCAGTGAGATCTTCCTCATCGCACGATTCTATTTGGATTTAAACCATATTATCTATGGAGAGACCAAGATTAGGACAAGAACAGCACAGAGTTCAGCATGAAGCCAATCAGGAGCTCAAGTTTGTATTCTTTGTATTCCACTTTATCCTTCTCTTGCTGGAAGGACCTGCTTTTTGAGTCTCCTTCTCTTCACTAGGAGCATGCTCCCTCTTGCTTTGGTAATGCTCTTTCTCAGTGGTTTTAGTCTTGTCCTCTGTATCTTGGCATCTCTCTGTAACAGCTGAGGAGGAAAGGTTTTTAGAGCTACATTCAGTGTCAGACTCGAGAGAGGAAGTATGCCGCAATTTCTCACCAGGCTCACAAGACTCTTTGCCGGACAAAACGCTTTCTTTTGAAATGAGGTCACGTTCTTTTGATCTTCTTGCTTTCTCCTTGTCTCCACCGTCATCACATTGGTACTATGCGAGGTATTCATCGTTCCCAGGAGATTTCGGAGGGTCCACGACACTGCACAAAATAAAATCACGTTTCTCACTTCTGCTGAAGGACGTGAATATTAAGACTAAAACCTTCCAACGTCAAACAAACAAACAAAAACCTCCGGACTACAGGAACCCTCGCAAAGATATGCCATTTAGAAACCTCTCCTGTGATTAGGACACCTTCTTCAGCTCCCAGAGAAAGTGCTTTTTCCCCTCTTGCTTCTGAAGCCATTGCACTAAAAAAGCAAACGCATCTGTCTCCCTCCACATGCCGCTCTGATTAAGAGCCAGAATATTCAAAACCACTCTATTTGTTCTCCCCACATAGCCGAAAAAACACCAGTTGAAAGAGTTTTCTACCTCTCTCCACCAATTTACATTCACATATCCTATGACTGCAAAAATAGAAGGCAGGGCTCAGGGAACAGCAAATGTTGGAAATGAAAAAAAGCAGCCTGTTTCTTCAGAGTCTTAAGCCTATGCTGCTAGGAAAACAAAACAAAACAAAACAAAACAAGAGGAGAGGAGAACAACAGCGGGAAATTTACCTATTCTCCAGGTGTTCAATTGCAAAGCCTCCTCTGGAGGATCAATAGCTGCGAATTCAGCGTGCTTAGGAGAAATCAGATCTACATCTGAACCATAACTATTTCAGTAGTATCACGAACTTCTGTTACTCTGAAGAAGCAGTCAGCACCATTTCTATGATAGCAAAGAGATGGATAGAGTCTGTTATTCACATCAAGTAGTCAGGCAGGTTTCTTTAGGAAGGCTGGGTTTCACTAGAACATTACTAGCCTGTAAGCCTCATGGCATCACCTTCCATCTTGACTGCTGAACCTCCTTGCTCCCTACTATCTTCTTTGCCAAGATACAGCTGTCCACATTTACTTTTCCTACTTGGCTGGACTGAATTTAAGAAGATCTTGCATCTAAGAAAGGGAACAAAAGCTGCTGCCCAGCAGCGTCTGGCTCAGGGAGGAGTGAGAAAGCTCTGTGCAGCCCCCAAGGTCCGTGCAGCAGGAGGCAGGAGGTGCTCCAGGCTCCCAGCAGCAGTTCCCCTGCGGCCTGTGCAGGGAGAGGCCCCTGGTGGAGCAGGCTGTGCCCCTGGTGGAGCAGGCTGTCCCCCTGCAGCCCATGGGTCCCCCGTGGAGCAGATCTCCACGCTGCAGCCCCCCTGCGGGTGGAGGAGCCCCAGGTGGAGCAGGTGGCTGTGGCCTGGAGGAGGCCGCGGCCTGTGGAGAGCCCCCGCAGGAGCAGGCCCCGGGCTGGACTGGAACAGGCTGTGCTGAGCCTGCTTTGCCCGTGACGCTCCTTGTGGAGTGATCTCCCTGTCCTTCTGGCAGCCCTTGAGCCCTTGCCAGCCTCTTTTCTCCCCTTGGCGTTGGAGGAGGGGCAGGGAGAGAGCGCTTGTGCTGGAGCTCAGCTGCCCAGCTGAGGAAAACCACCACGGCTCTGTCTTGCCGCTGCTGCAGCACGCTGGTAGCAGCCAGCACCGTCTGTTCTTCGAGCCTCAGCAAGCCCACAGCATCTTCCCAGAAGGGATCCCTTTCCTTCATGCCTGACAGGCGCCGCCTCCAGAGGCTGAGGGCTTGTGCCCCGTTTGCAAGCGCTTTCTCAGTGCCCCCTTCCCCAGAGAAGGATCCCAGCTGCTTGGCTTCCCTGCCCTCTGCTGCCAGGCTCCCGCAGCTGCTATCCCAGCAGCGCAGCAGCCAGCTGACAATGTGCTCGCCTGGAGGACAGCTGCAATCTTGTCCCATGGCTCGCAGCTCACCCAGGGATGGGGATCACCTGCTTCCTGCTGCTTTTCTCTCTGCTCTCCTTTCCAACAGCTTCCTGTGCCCTGGGATGGCCCTACCTTGGGGTAGGCTGCCTCGCCTTCCTCTTGCTCCTTCCCCTTCTTGGGAGGACTTTCTGCCCTTCCGAAACGAGATGACTTCTGCATGCATTCCTTCCCCTTGTGTGTATTGGCGCCTGAGACAGCAGCGGGGTCGTCCCCGGAGCCAGCTCTCAGGGCCTGTTCCAGGCTTGGAGGGGCTGCAGGGAACATGCCAGGGGCTGGAGGGGCTGCAGGGAACATGCCAGGGGCTGGAGGGGCTGGATGTGAAGTACTATCAGTAAAGAATTTCTTTCTAAAATATATTAGAAATCTAACTTTTCAGTGTAAAGCTATTAGTCCATGTCCTGTCACTCCAGGCCCTGATAAAGACCCCCTCCCCAGCTTTCCTATAGGTTGCCTTTAAGTACAGGAAGGCTCTCAGCCTGGCACACAGTAAAACTGATGGCAGATCCTTCACTATATTATTTGAATTTCACGTAAATAGAACAGACTATCAACTTACTTAGGAGAAGTAATACAATTTCAGAACTATTCAAAACCAAAGGCATTCCAAACTAAGTTTATGTTCAGAGGAAATCCAAAGAAAAAAACAAATTTTGAAACTAATAATCAGAGACCATAATCTTCTTCAAATGATAGATTTTCCTCCTGTACTGGGTAATATTGGTCTGTCTTTAATGCTCATCCAGACATGGCTTTGACACCGAGTATCTTGCTTTGCCTCTGCATTAAGTCTTCTTCTCATGTGAGGTAAATGTCCTGCTCTTATGGGATGGGCTTAGGAGACATACGCGCTGTGTCTCATGATGCTTGGATATCATCTTAATTCTGGGTGAAGATGAAAGGTCTCACTGCTTCCTGAACAGGGAAGTGGATGTCTGCAGTTAAGAACCCTCTGTCTAATCTAGAAACATGAAGGAAGGAGTTTGCTGGATTGCAAGTGACAGTGAAGAAAGCCACAGGTGACATATCAAACTGATTAAAATGTTATTTAGCTCAGGGCATGGCTAATGATGTGGAGCTGGAATAGTTTGACGACTGTAATTACACTCACTATCACTGTTACTTGTTTATAGGATGGTAATGCCTAAAGGTCCCACTGGAGCCTGAAACAAGGTTGTGCTGGGTGCTGCACGTGCATATCTCAGTAGCGCTTTGATAGCTAGTGATACAAACAGACAAAACAGAGATTGAAAGGAGAAACGGGGGGACAGAGATAAGAAGATCTTCCTGCAGGTCATTTAGGGTATGAGCCAGGACTTCAGTGCATCCAGCTCTCTAGTGCTCTGCTGGCCCAGTGAGATGAATGGAAAACATTGCAGCCTTGGAAAAATAGTGCTTCTTCTAATTCTTTGGCCAGTTTTGATGATTTAGGACTGCTTTATTTATTTATTTATATATTTTATTTTTTCTTTTCCCCATTTGTGCTGGAGAAGGTGAACTTTTTAAATACCTATTCTGAATTCAAATATCATTTTCATTGTTATGTTTCTGTTTTGTTGGCACTATTCATAATGACTTCTACCCTTCAGTGGAAGCAAAAGCTTATCATACCATAAAAGTGGAAAGGTCACAGAAAACTTCAGAGCTTTTGAAGAAAGCTGAGGAAAATCCATTCCCTGTTCTAGGCAGAGAGAGTGGCTGATTTCCAGACAGGTAAATGGGCAGGATAAGGCCACTTCATGTCCGCTGATGGCCAGTTGTATGGACCGCGAAGATAATGGACTAGCAGCACAAGAGACAGTGCCAATAATCTAATCCAATACAATCTATTTCAAGTGGTAGAGACCTGATACTCTACGACAATGTGAGGAAGACCAAACTGTCAGGCAAACTTTGAGATGATCATGTTCAGGATCTAAAACTCTTAAGACAAGTGTCAACACAGGAAGGGTGAAATAAAGGCATGAATGCCATACAAGTACTGATAAATCTCAGGAAGTCTGGAAACCAGGGCAAATGGATGGAATAAGATGGTGCTTTGTGTTAGCAAGAAGCAGAGGTTAGGGAAATGTTATGGGTCAGCAATAGAGTGGTTTTGTGCAAATCGCTGCTAAAGAAAGACAGCCTTGCTAGCCTGCTCTTTGCTCTTAGCTCCAGTCTACAGTTATCAGACACATAAACAATAATGGGAATTACGGGAGACTTCAACTTCCCAGCAAAAGACTGAAAGATGATTACCACTTATTCTCATACAGATATACTATGTGATGGATTTCTTCACAAAAGTGAAAAAATATAAGACCATTTTAGACTTGGCTCCTGTACGGGTTTAAATGTAGTAAGATTTGAATAAAGTCTGATCATGAGCTGACTTTTCTCATTTTACATTTCAAGACAGACAACACCAGGCTTAGAACGAAGGTTTTGAGGCTTAGAAATGCAAACTTTGAAATCTAAGGAAATGAATCATTGAGTCTGACTAAGCATCTCTGGGACTGGAGTGCAGAGAAGGCAGAGTTAAAATTCAAAATTCAGATGGGAAAAAAGCAATGAGAAAAGGTACATTTCAGAGGTTAAAAACTGCAAAAATAAAGTACGAATGACCCAAAACCTCCTTCACGTAGGAAATTAAACAATAATAGTAAATGATACTTAAGCCACAGAAACCAGGGGGAACAAAGAGAACAAATTAGGACAGTTGCATACTCGAGGCAAAAATAGATCAAAAGTTAATGATGTCTCAAATGCTGCAAATCTTATTTCCTGCATCTAACAGCAACAACAATGTGATATTAAGGGCAGTGGCAGGATTCCCATTGCAAATGAGGGTAGGGCACTAGGCACAACATCATCTGAGGTGAAATAAAAATCTACAGTGATTCAAGTGAAAAATGACAAGCTGATATCTACCTAGCCTATTAACAGCATTGGCACACAGAACAACAAGTCAAGTAGGAAAAATACATCACAACTGTGCAAATCAGGGATAGTCACCAGAATGGGAGAGTAACAAATATACTTCTGTCCAGGAGAATGTAAAGAGTGATCCAGACAAGTGCAGGCCTGTTAGTTTGACATCAACGCTGGGCAAAGTTTTGTGGCAAGAAGAGATAAGACTAGGGAAGTAGCGGGTAATGTGGAATTTACAAGATAATTTATTAAAGCTAATTTGTTTCCAGAGAATTTAGTAGCTTGCCTTTGTAGGACCAGTGCTCCCCTACACAGGGGATGAACTACATCTATTTCACTTTCTGTGAGCTTCTGATACCTTATCTATGGATTTGGGCTTTGGGGCTGCAAGTGAATCAAGGGAGTTTGCAATTGTTCACACTGTTCGAAGAGGGAATTACCGGCAAAGGAGAGGTTCCCTGTAGTGATTCTCAGAGACAGTTCTGAAACTGCAGCTGCTAAGGAGGCAAAGACTCATGGAGAAATGTAGGCTGGAAGGGAGCTCTGAACACCCAACCTCCTATTCAGAGCAGAGATGACTTCAAATTTAGGTATGTTCAGTATGGACGTGGTGGCCGAAGACTAAAAATTACATATGAGCTTTGAGATTTCCAGGTGACATAAAGTTGGGAAGTACTACCGAGCCTGACAGAAGGATATCCCTTGTGATTGAAATGGTTCAGGTGAAGTGACATTTGATAATACAAAGCAGAGCCATGCTTAGAGATTCTCAACCAAGGGTGGTTTTTTTTTGTTTTTCTTTTTTTTTTTTTTTTGTCATGTTTGCTATATGGCAGTCAGGAGTTTAAAACAAACAATAAAACAACAAAACCCCATGTTCATGCACTGTTAACAGAAGAACTGAAAAAGTTAAGTGGTTATATGGTGTGTATGGCTATTCTTTTTTTTTTTTTTTTTTTTTTTCTCCAGTATAAATATACCTGACAGGGCAGCCCTGCCACACATATAAGACATGAGGCAAAATTCTGCCACTTGTATTCACATTGAACTTAGGAGGAAGTGTTCAGAAGACAGAAGGAACAAGTTGCCTATTGTGTGGAAGGGAATTAAAGGACATCATTCTGCTCAGCCAGATGCCAGTTGAGAGAAAAATATGATGTCTCTGTGAAAATGCATTTCTTGAGTAAATATCAAGGAGAATTAGGAAATGTGTAAGTTGGGAGATACATCTGAAATGATGATTGCAGTTGGCTTATGAGGAACTTTGGACAGGAAATTGGTAGAAACTTCCCATTTTAAGAATAAAGTGCACCATAGATATGAAGTCAGCATTCACCTAAAGAGTAGAGGCCAACTCAAAGCCCCCACAACAAAGCAGTGGACAAACCAGAACACTAACATGTTGTGGTCTAGAGTCACACAGATATACATAAGTTTACTATACCTAAACATCTGAGGGGTTCCTTTGAGAGGCGGAGGGCTTGTGCCCCATTTCCATTTCCACTCTCAGTGTCCCCTGCCTCAGAGAAGGATCCCAGCTGCTTGGCTTCCCTGGTCTCTGATGCCAGGCTACCAGAGCAGGTATCCCAGCATCGCAGCAAACAGGTGACAATTTGAGTGCCACAGCAGTCCTCATTGCGAGCTGGACGCTCAAGGCACTTGCGGCCACCCACCTTTGTGAGCTCCAAGGCTGACAGTGACTCTCTGCTGAGCTGCCACGGCTCTCGGGTGTCCCGGTGACAGAGCTTTCGGCGCTAAGCTGACTGCCAGGAGAAAAGGCTGCCGTGAAATGGCTGCTCCACAATGCCAGGAGCAAGGTCTGCTGGGCTGGGGGTTCGCAGGGGAGCTCGGCCTTGGGCCTGGCAACTGCGCCTGGAAGCCAGGGACGGCCTTGGTGTGCAGCTGGACACCTGGGCCTGAGAAAGCAAGGTCTCTTTCCAGACACTTGGCACCATCGTCACCCAGTGGCTGTCTGAGGGGGACGAGAGAAATGCACAGCATCTCTTGCTGCCCTGCAGTGCTGCTGTCCTACGCCCTTGGGGGTCTGCGGGATAGAAAAAGGGACGGATTTTGACCCAAAACCCAGCTCCTTTCTATCAAAAGCATCACGTCCTCCTGTCTTTCTTGTATTTGGCTATGACTTTAGGAATCCCTGCAATCCCTGCAGCTGTGTCCCCTGCCAGCTTCTTGTGTGCCCCAAGCATCCTCGCTTGCAGGGCAGTAGAAGATGCAGAAAAGGCCTTGCCTTAGTGGAAGCACTGCCCTGCAGGAGCTCCAACATCCCTCTCAGCAGCACGCTGTAGTCCCCAGATGCCCCCGAAACGGCACATTTCAGCTACTGGGAAGGAAATGAGCTCGCTCAAGGTGAGCTACCCGCTCAAGGCCCAGGTGTCTGTGAGGCGGTGTTGGCAAGGAGTCCTGTTGTGTGAGTCCGTTCTTTGTGGGTGCTCCGTCCCCACAAGGCTTGCTTTTCAAGGCCCAGGAGAGTCTTGTGGGCACTGGCCTGGGGTCCCAGGCTGAGCCAGCTGCTGGCTGGCAATCAGGGAGGCTCGCTCGGTGTCTTGGCTTGCGTTTGCGTGGCCAGGCTGTGGGAGCGGGGGGCTGCAGGGGTGTCCTCTTTGAGGAGAATGCAGCAGCTGCCCCATGGGAGCTCAGGGCCGCTGCCAGGAGGCTCCTTCCAGGAGGGACCCACCCGCTGCAGCCCAGAACGCAGAGCAAAAGGATGATGTTTGCGCCTGGGGGAGAGCCCATCTAAGAAAGGGAACAAAAGCTGCTGCCCAGCAGCGTCTGGCTCAGGGAGGAGTGAGAAAGCTCTGTGCAGCCCCCAAGGTCCGTGCAGCAGGAGGTGCTCCAGGCTCCCAGCAGCAGTTCCCCTGCGGCCTGTGCAGAGAGAGGCCCCTGGTGGAGCAGGCTGTCCCCCTGCAGCCCATGGGTCCCCCGTGGAGCAGATCTCCACGCTGCAGCCCCCCTGTGGCTGGAGGAGCCCCCGGTGGAGCAGGTGGCTGTGGCCTGGAGGAGGCCGCGGCCTGTGGAGAGCCCCCGCAGGAGCAGGCCCCGGGCTGGACTGGAACAGGCTGTGCTGAGCCTGCTTTGCCCGTGACGCTCCTTGTGGAGTGATCTCCCTGTCCTTCTGGCAGCCCTTGAGCCCTTGCCAGCCTCTTTTCTCCCCTTGGCGTTGGAGGAGGGGCAGGGAGAGAGCGCTTGTGCTGGAGCTCAGCTGCCCAGCTGAGGAAAACCACCACGGCTCTGTCTTGCCGCTGCTGCAGCACGCTGGTAGCAGCCAGCACCGTCTGTTCTTCGAGCCTCAGCAAGCCCACAGCATCTTCCCAGAAGGGATCCCTTTCCTTCACGCCTGACAGGCGCCGCCTCCAGAGGCTGAGGGCTTGTGCCCTGTTTTCAAGCGCTTTCTCAGTGCCCCCTTCCCCAGAGAAGGATCCCAGCTGCTTGGCTTCCCTGCCCTCTGCTGCCAGGCTCCCGCAGCTGCTATCCCAGCAGCGCAGCAGCCAGCTGACAATGTGCTCTCCTTTCCAACAGCCTCCTGTGCCCTGGGATGGCCCTACCTTGGGGTAGGCTGCCTCGCCTTCCTCTTGCTCCTTCCTCTTCTTGGGAGGACTTTCTGCCCTTCCGAAACAAGATGACTTCTGCATGCATTCCTTCCCCTTGTGTGTATTGGTGCCTGAGACAGCAACGGGGTCGTCCCCGGGGCCAGCTGTAGAACCTGTGCCAGGCTTGGAGGGGCTGCAGGGAACATGCCAGGGGCTGGAGGGGCTGCAGGGAACATGCCAGGGGCTCGAGGGGCTGCAGGGCGAGTGAAAGGCTTTGAGGGGCCTCAGGTCCCGCTGCAGTGGTTGAAGTCAATGTAGGGAACATCAGAGTTGTTGGAGGGGCTGCAGGTAAAATGCCAGGGCTTGCACGGGCTGCAGGCTGCGTCACAGCTTTGCATCAGGTCAAGACGCATTTTCCTAGAACCATACATTTCCTCCTGGAGGGGCTGAAGAGCATGGAATGGTCTTCAAAATGCATAGAGCAGACCCCGGAAATCGTATAGCTGCTTCTAGGAAGTATGTAAATTTTGTTTTTCTGGTTGTTAACATTGTTTCACAACAACAGATGCAAATATGTATCTTGAGTTGAGGGCAAAGGTGACCTTGGATCTGAAGCACACAGGCGTTCGCTAGTGTCCCCCCATCCGGAGTGAATCCAGAACGACTCGGAAGGAAAAATAAAATCCAAACCAGTGCGTTGTGATAAAGAGAGTTTAATAGGGTAGAAAAGGAATAAAAACCAACAAAATAATAAATAAAGATATTTATAATTTATATTAATATATAAAAATATTTAATGCTATTAAATACTTATAATTTTATAATAATAAAACAATGCCATACTGTACAACACAGTCAATAAAGTGGATTTAATTAAATAAATAAGAAAACCAATAAATTAAATGAAAATTTAAAAATTTAAATTTAATACAAATAAAACCCATTTGTCCCATTCCAATGAATTGCTATCCCCATCATCACTTCCCATCCCACTGATCATTTGCTATCCCAAAGACCTCCCAGTTCTTATCCCCTCGGCATGCCAGTGCAAGAAGAAGTGCTCTGCAGGCAGAGGCCTTGCTGAGTGACCACCTAAGGAGAGGAATTTAATCCAGAAGGCAGGAAAGAAGAGCAATGCCCCGAAAGAAGAAGCAAGTCTTGTCTCTCAGCCCTTTGGTGTCCCAAGCAGCAGTTGCCATGGCCAAGCTTTCCCAGCCCAGCTGCTGCCAGCATCTCCCCAGCTTGCCATTGCCACCTTCCTGGGTGAGGCGCGCGCGCATTTGCCATTGGCGCTGTTGCCCATCCCTGAGAGTGGCAAGCAGTGCGTAGGTCCAGCACGAGAGAGGGGAGAGGGCAAGCGAGAGGGGCAAGGGCTGAGGAGCGTGGCTGAAGCTGGAGCAGGTGCCTGCAGAGGTCTCTGTGCCTGCCTGGGTGCTGCGGGGGCCGTCGAGGAGAAGCCCGAGGTCGGTCACGGGTAGCCGTAATAGTAGGCTATGGCGTGGTCCTTCTGCCGCTGCACGAAGAATTGCACGGGGCCGATCTTGGTCTGGTGGGCCGCCCGCTGCCGCTCCTCCTGGGCCAGCTTCTTCAGGCGCTCCCGCTTGGGACGCTGCTGCGGCGTGATGGGCACCGACTCCTCCTGCTCCTCCAGCGGCGTGGGCGCTGCGTCGCGGCCTGCCCAGGGCCCCACGCAGGGCACGTAGTCCACGCGGGGCTGCGCCGGATTCTGCAGCGTGCGCGGCTGCGTGGGCAGAGCCGGACGCTGCGCTTTGCCCCCTGCGGCTGGCAGGCCCCACACTCTGGGCGCCTGCTCTGGGGGAGCTCTCTGTGCTCCTGTGCTGCCTGGTGGTGCCGGCAGCGCCTGGGCCTTGTGGCCAGCTGGGGGCCGGGGGGCAGCGGGCACAGCGCTGGAGCCTGGCAGCGTCGGCCGGGCCCTGGGCATGCCGCTGGAGGTGGGCTGCGGCTGCACACAGGGCGGCTGGCGCACTGGCCCCAGCGCCTTGGCCCTGGCCCCCAGCGGCTGCAAAGTCTCGCTGGGGGTCTTTGTCCCCGGCTGCTGGCGCTGCAGCATCTTGGCCCCGCTGGCTTGGGGCCGGAGCCTGTCCTGGGGCCGCACGGCACGGGCACGGGCACGGGCACGGGGCTTCATGGGGAGGGGCTCCAGCAGCAGCCGCGCTCTGCAGAGAGGCGGCGCCGCTGCTCCTTGCCCCCCAGCAGCCCCCGGGCTTCGCGCTCTCTTGCTGGGTGCCCTGGTGCTGTCGCTCGCTGGCTGCTGCCTGCCGCTGCCCGCTTGGCTGCTGCTGCCAGGCAGCGCGCTGTGGCCAGCCGTCTTGCCCTGGCGCAGCGTCCTGGGGCCTTGGCCAGCCTGGCCCAGCAGCAGCGTCTTCTCCTTGCCGGGGGTCTTGTCCGTCGTGGGCCTCCTGTGCTGGGAGCTCTGCGCTGTGCTGGGGGTGCTGGTGGGCGCGGGGCGCTTGGCCCCCCACTTGGTGCCGGTGGGCGCAGGGGCAGGCGGGGGGCTCTGGAGGGGACTGTGAGGGGGACTGGGCAGGGCTCTCCTCAGGGCTGGGAGAAGTTGAGACCTCTTGAGGGGAGCCAAGGGAGGCTGGGGCAGGGTTCTCTTGCGGGCAGGGATGAATTCCTGCTGGGGGGGCCTTTTGGGGAGAGGCTTGGGCAGGGGTCTCCTGCGGGCAGGGTCGGGGGGGCTCTGGAGGGGACTCAGGTGAGGCTTGGGCAGGGCTCTCCTGAGGGCAGTGAGGAAGTCAGGGTCGGGGGGGCTCTGGACGGGAGCCGAGGGAGGCTGGGGCAGGCTTCTCCTGCGGGCAGGGATGAATTCCTGCTGGGGGGGCCTTTTGGGCAGGGCTCTCCTGAGCTGGGGCCGGGCTGCAGGCTTGAGGGGGGAGCTGAGTGGCGGCACAGCAGCTGCAGGGGGCTGCAGCGCCCGCCCAGCCTGCACCTTGTCGGGGTGCAGCCCAGGGGTTGAGGGGACCTCACCGAGGGCTCCTGTGGCTTCCAGTCCCTGCGTGCTCGGCTCCTCGATGTCCTCGCAGAGGTCGGGCAGCTGCGAGAGGAAGCGGCTGAGGGCAGGACTGCTGGGCAAATCGGGGAAGGCGTCCTGGGGCTCCACGGCATCCAGGCAGCTGAGCTGCGCCTCCAAGCCGGAGCTGTCCAGGTCGGCCGGGAGCTGGTCCTGCACGTGCTGCAGCTGCTGGCTGTCCCCTGCCAGCTGGGGAAAGGCCTCAGTGAAGGCATCGGTGCCCAGCTCCAGCAGCTCCAGGGGCTCCTCAGGCACCTCTGCAAGTGTCGCCGCTGAGGAAAAAGCAAGCCAATGCAATCCCCCAGGCATCCCCCGATGCCAGCTTTCCCATGGCTCCTGGGTGTGGGGCGCCCAGCGGCCGGCTGTGCCAGCCCCAAACTCACCGTCGGGCGTCGCCGTCTGGGTGCTGGCGGTCCTTGGAGCCTGGGCAGGCTCGGGGGCAGTGGGGCCAAGCAGCGGGGGCCCCTGGTCCTCGCTGAGCCCCACGGCGTGCAAGCAGGGCTCTGGCAGCTGCCCCCAGCTGCTGCTCAGGGTGTGGGGCGCGGGGAGCGCCTGCGCCCGCAGCGGAGGCCCCGGCACGAGGAGTGGGGGGGGGCCGGGGTGGGCAGGAGCCTGCAGCAGGCAGGTGCCTGCGGGGTGCAGGAGCTCCCCTTGGAGCACGGCCCTGGGCCCCAAGCAGAGGGGATCCTGGGGCACCAGCGTCTCCGTCAGCAGGGGCTGTCCCCACTGGGAGACACTGGGGGCACAGGGAGGAGCGGTGTGGGGGAGCTGCCCCACAGCAGGGAGCTGCCCCCCGGCGGGGAGCTGCCCAAGCTGCAGGTGGTGCCCCTGGGCTGGGAGGTGCCCCCCAGGTGGCAGCTGCACCCCGGCGGGGAGCTGCAGCACCTGCCCCTGGACCCCCGGCACCACGTGCCAGACGGTGGCCTGGGGCAGCGCGGAGGGGAGGGTGGGTACCTGCGGGGGCTGCAAGGGCAGCGCCGTCGCTCCGGGGAGGGAGGGCAGCAGCCAGGCAGCCACCGTTGGCGGCACGGCTGGGACGACGAAGGGGGAGTTTTGCGTCTGCGCAAGCCGCGGAAGCCGTCTGGGGAAACCCTCTGTGGGAAAAAGGCCGCTGGGCTGAGCTCTGGGGCGCTGGGCTCGCCAGCAGGGCCGCAGCCCCGGGAGGAGCGGGAGCCGGCTGCTGGACCTGCCATGGTGGCTGGAGAGTGGGGCGGTTGCTTGGGGAACCCGGGCAACGGCGGTTCCGTCCCAACGGCTCACCAGCCCCTCGCCGACATCTTGGGGAGGACTGCAGGCTTTGGACCCAAGCAGGCTGCCCAGCGCAAGACTTGGCCATCCCCAGCAGGCTTGCCCTCCCACGCAGCACTTGCCATGCCCACCACGCTTCCACACCGCCTCTTTCCCGTCCTGAGCATTTCCCATGCCAGGACCAGCTTTCATCCTCATGGTCATTTCCCATCCTGACAAGTTCACATGAGAACAGATTCCCAGACAAAAGATTTCCCATCAACACGAAGCGTTTCTTCATCCAAAGAGATCTCGTCCCAAAGAATTTCCCTCTCTTGGATGACTTTTCCAAGTATTTCCTTCCTCAGCGAATGTTACCCACCCCTTTCAAGACTTCCCATCCCAATGTTTTCCCATCCCAGGAGCGATTGCTCATCCCAATGCTTTTGCTTCCCAGTGCTTTCAAAGCCCGGGAACATTTCCCACCTCTCTCATTTCCTAGCCCAATGCCTTTCCACGCCAAGGAAACCTTCCCATCCCAGCAAGGATTTCTCGGCCCACTCAGCCTTCCCCATCCCAAGCATTTCCCAGCTTCACCATCCAACACACAGCTTGGCCAGCCCACAGCTCTAGAGAGGGATTTGGACGATGCTGATAGACACAAGGTCACGGGGATTTGCTGTGCTGATGATTGCTCTTTATTACAGATCAACACAGATCCCCAGTCCCAAGGGTGCTAGGATGAATCTGGCAAATATGTAGATACGAGGCTCTTCCATTTCTTACCGGGAAAGAAAGAGATCTGTGCGTTTCTCTCTCTCCACCTTAGGAAAAACATAGGAAGGGGAGAGTACTAATGAACAGGAGCATGCTCAGCTCAGCCACCACGAAGGAGGCTGCCCGCTCCTCAGCACCTCTAAGCAGCAGCACCTTCAAGTCTCCTCCTGCAGCAGCAGCACATCAGTGTCTCTTGTCCCACCAGCAGGACAGTGGCGTCTCCCATTGCACCATACCGACCTCCACGCCTCGAGTGCCAGCACCAGTCCTCATTGCGAGCTGGACGCTCAGGGCACTTGTGGCCACCCA